>NW_016157158.1:22031-64800 GCF_001687245.7 Rhagoletis zephyria | reverse complement strand
ATCAAAAGTTATCAAAACAAATTCTATGGGACTGAGAAATATTATTTTCTACTTTTTAGTCCATTTATAAAAGCGTTGTATATTAAAAAGTTTTTTTTTTTTATATTATTTATTTTTATTTTAGTTCACTCAAAAACTAACTAAAGTATTCGTTTTATTTTTAACTAAAATGTTTTCTTTTCCATATTCAATATTATTAAAAAAGATAAAAATATAGTATTTATTGTACCTGAAAGCTTTTACTTTTAGTGTCATATCAGCATTTTCCACTGTATTAAAATTTATATTCGAAAGTTTGAAATATTTATGTATTTATTAAAAGGAAAAATTAATGCTCAAAAAATTTAACACTAATTATTGGCAAATTTAAGGGTGCTAAATAAAAATGTGTAATGTATTAAAGTGTACTTAATCAAAAGTTTTTATTGTATATTGATGAATTCATTTTATTTTTTGACTTCCAAAGTAGTAGTTTTGGGCATAATCGGACTAGTATTTTTCTGTCTATTTTGAACTAGTATGCCACTGGTATAATTCTGGCCGAAATAAGACAATTGCCATCTCGTAGGACATCCCCATGTTAGAAATACCAGTTGATTGCATGGAAAAAAGATAGTTGGCTGACTATTTGGGCATGCGGCTCATTACTAGTTGTGAGGTAGTTTACAACTAGTACATTTGACTACAGGGAAATAACGAAGATATTGATCAAAATAAAAACCTCACGATCACGCTCACATTGAACTGTATAGCAGGCTTAAAAAGTAAAATTACATCTCTATAGAGCGTGCCAGACGTGGCAATATTTCCAACTTTTCCACGCAATTCGCTGTCAAATTGAGAAAGAGACATTTTATTTCGATTTGTGAACAGCCAGAAAGACCTTTTTGTCACATTTCGGAAATCAGTTTCAGAAATAAAAGTTTCAAGATGTGACTGCAATTGAGAGAGCGCAAATCGATTTCGGAAATATATTTCAACTTGCTCGAGCTGTACTAGCAATCTGCAATTCCCCGCTTTTGGAAATAAAGAACCTCTTTCGAAAGACTCTTTACATGCAAGGTCTGACTGCTCATGCAACCGCTTCACGGCATCCGCGATTCGAAATTTCTTTTTGAGACTACGGCATTCGGCATTGTATTGGAGATAAAACAGCGGTAATTTTATTTCATTTTCAGTTCATTCGATCACGGATGCCGTAATTTGTGCCAATTTTTATGCATAGGTTTTGACATTTGGAACCACCGACGCGAAAAATCACCGTACATGAATTCGCCTGCATTTATCCTATACGAATAGAAACTAGCCCTGGTTTCGTAGGAACTATCAAGTAAAAACCAGCACTAGTTTTACTGGTTATTAATGGATGATATTTTCGTACGCAAAAACTTGCACTAAACCAGCAAAAGAGGGGAAATTGACAGAGAAAATACGACAGCTGAACTTGTAAGTTTTACCGGATTTTTACTGGATAAATTTTTACTAGCAACTATTTGCCAGTAAGAAAATCAGCTGATGGCATGATGCTTAGTGCGATTCGTACTAACAAAAGAATTGTTTGTGGGGCTTTTACAGTTACAATTGATAAAGTAAACCTATTTAAATATATAATAAGACGGGAATACTATTTTTCTTAGAAAATTGTTCCGGGAAATAGCAAATTAACCAGTTGTTCATACAAGTTTAGATCCCGTACGAGTCCGGACTAGTCAGAAAAAGTCAAAACTAGTCAGACTCGTACTCGATTATCTGACTATTGAGAGGACAAAAAAGAGAGAAAATAAGATCCTCTCTCTGTCTGAAGTTGCCAGTTTTAGTCCTAAGATTTTTGATGGTAAATTCTGGTAAATGTGCCAAAAGATCAGCTGTAGTGTGTATGACAACGAAATTATAAACAAAAGAAAAGTGGACTCTGCTAATGTAGGTTGAAAAGTATTGAATTACTTTTTAAGTGGATTGGAATGAAGTTGAAAGTATTTTTGGTTATTTAAATGTGTGAGCTGATTGTGTTGACAAACAAAAGAAAAGCCGAAATTTACAGCCAAAATTTGGAGGTTATGTTGATGTTGTCAGAAGTTACCATTTTTTACTAGAAAGCGATCCCGTACTTTTCAATTTTATTCTCTCGCTCTGAGCGAATTTTTATTTCTTGACATTTTAACTAGTTTTAGTCCGAGGAAAACGGATTGGACCTATAATTTGCTCTTCTTGCTGGTTTTGCGTTTTCGTACTTTCTTGCATGTTTCTCTCATTCAGAGTAAATATCGGCTTACTCTCCGAAATTTGGTTATTGGAAAGTTACTGCATAGTTTCCTACTGGAAAATACGAAAAAAATCTGCCAACTTCTACCACTTTTAGTATCTACATATGTAAAATTCATCAATATTAGTTTTTTCGAAGTCCGTGCACTGGGTACCAAACTCTGATGAGAACATGTTGCCAAAAGCACTACAGCATGGTTCATATATTAGGTCTGTTCTATGAGTGCACTAAAAGTGTAGAACAGTGCAGTGAAGAACGCTTTTTATTAAACTAGGGTGATCTAGAACACCCAGCGATTAGAGGAATTGCAAAAACCAAAATTCTGAATAGGTGTAAAAGCAAGTCAGAACTTTAACCGCGTACTCGTTGCCCATACCTAAGTACTTGCGGGAAGGATTCGGATACAAAAGTACTCAGTACTTGAAGAAAGTATCGAGTATTTACTTATAGTTACTCGTACGTAATTAGGTGGTCAGTAAAGGGCACTTATATTTACTACTTCTAAGAGCAATATTGAAACTTGTATACATACTTAAAAAGAGATATGACGATTCTGCGTTGGCCTTTTTAATCTCTGTATTGGAAAAAGTCTTTTCCGGCCAATCTAAATCTTAGTGTTTCTCCTATTATTTTCGCAAATTAAATAACTATTTAAGATACCCATTTATATATTTTTTGAAATGATCACATCCGCCACTGAAACTTGTTACTCCACTCCTACGTACTCAGCCAGAAACGCTGGACTGACTGATTGACTTTTCTGCTGCCTCCACTCGCGCCATATTTGTAAGAATTTTATAGTTTAATCGGACCAAAAAAGTAGCGTATGAACATTAGCAATTTAAAATGAAATAAATGAGTGTTATCTTTGTCGCTTCATGTCCATACATACATACATATATATATTTCATAAAGGAATACGTAACTCTTCATTTTATTAAATATTCTTCGTTTACTTTGTATACATACTTCAACGCATCCAAACTTATAAACAAACCCACAAAATACATACTTACTTGTATGTATGTATTTTTTTCTCATCAAGTGGTAAATTGAAACTGAAAGATTATAACACTATGCGACAGTCAAAATCAGGATGGGATGAAACCAACGGGAAATTTTATATCGGTCAAAAACAAGTTATACGTGGCGTTTTCTTCAAACATTTATTTTTACCGGCAAAACTGTTGATTATAGAAAAACGTTATATGAACAGATTAAAGGAATTGTAATTTTTAATTTTTTTAAATTTGTTTGAGCAAAATCAAAAAAAAGACCACCAAAGGTGACAATTTCCCCTATATGATAGTTACTAACTTCAAATCGATATATCTCGATTGCTAGACGTGACCCAGCGAAAGCCGGGACACGTATAACTTCTTTTTTACCGATATAACTTTCCCCGGTAGTTTGAACTCTTCCCGATTACTTACCCCTACCATTTGTCTCACAGTGTAATTAGCTAATGGTTATTGTTTTTAGATGAAGCATACAGACAGCTATTATCTAAAATAAGCAACAGTAAATATGAGAATAAACACACGGTGCGCGTCTTGATGCTGTCATACAAATAAATGGACCTACGGATTAAAATACTACACTCGGAGGTTTGCCATTGCTACCTCTATTAGAATAATTTTTCTTTTGTTGTTCCTCGGACCGGGGATAGAATCTTGGTTTTACCGGGTGGGAGTGTTCGATCCTAACACTTGAAAATTTAACTTAATCCTAGCAAAGTTGGACAGTTACTAAAAAAATATTTTTGACTTCTTTCCGTTTTAAAATAGGAATGGAAAGTCGGATTGTTATGTATTCCAATCACATCCTTTTGTTTTAACTATGTACGAAAAATTATCAGTTAGTAACCTTAGAGAGGGCAGATATCTGAATATATTTGTAGAACTTATAAAATTAGGGTAGTATGAGTTTATCTCATCTGCAAGCACTCGATGCAAAAATATATAACTAGGCATCAAGTTGGCCGCTTGATAGCGTTTTTTGTTACGATCCGTTTTGATTGCTTTATTCTTTTTGAAGATTTTGGGGAACCTTATAGTTCATTTCACAGTTTACACAAGCTCAGGCTACTTTTTCAGACTATGACCTTGATATGAGGATACGATCGTCTTGAGCACTGCACATACCTCAGAGCATGGCATAACGCGATGTTTCCTCCTCAGAGAAAAGGGGAGACTATTGCCATTCTCTTCGACATAGATTTCAGATCCCGACGCAGTAAAAGTTTTGGAACCAACTCAGGAAACTCAACATGGAGTGTCATGGATCTCTTCCATCAGTATTACTCCGTCTAGTACGCGGACCATCGTTTAAGAACCACCATTGAAGAGGTCTTCAAAATCATACTATAAAAACAATATTTGTGCGCTTACACTAAGTCCTAGCCGAGCTTCTGATCGAATGTGTGGTGTGATGATGTTGTTACACAAATGTAGGAGCCTATAATTTTACGCCGCCTCCGAAAGGAAAATGGAGCTTAGTAGAAGCTTTTTAATGGCAGAAATGCACTCGGAGGCTTGCCATTGCCTAACCGAACCAGCGATTGTCCCCAGATTCAACGGAGCCACTGCGGCAAACCTTTAGAATGACGTAAAGGAAACTAACTCTCGTAAAGTAACCTTTTACCACAGTTTTGCTCGCTGGAAAACCCAGCAAGAATTATTCGGTAAGGATAAAAACTTCGCATAATCATTTTTTTTCAAGTAGTTACTTTGCAAAACTTTGCGAAACAGACATCCACACGAATGGGCAGAATTTGAAAGCTTTCCATATTGTTTTGGGCTTTACGAATTTTCTATGCCTTTCAAAAACTTAGAAAATTTGCGTTTTGCTTAATAGAATCCCGTAGTCGTGCAATACGTCGTTAAGTCGTTTCGGAGACGATGAATATTTAGTTTTCTTTGCCTCCTTCATCAAAAACTGACTTGTCATAAAAAGCAAACTTGCAGCTATTCACTCCAAGCTAGCGATATGCATTTGAATCCATTAACTACTTTGATATTAAAGTTGCATTGAATCAATTTATATGTATGTATGTGTATACTTCACTTTATTTATAGATCGAACTCATAGTGCAATTTATTCTTGATGAATTTATTAATCATTGAACTGAATTTTACAATTCTATATTTCACACGATTTGTGCTACATCCAAAAATGTCAATTTTCAATCCATCGCGACATGTGTAAGCGTGTACACATATATATGTATGTAGGTATTCGCTGCAATATAAATTGAACATTTCACCCAATTTGGGATTTTATTGAACGTGTTTCTTGATCGCCTTTTACGTTTCATGTTTGTGTTTCAAATTTATTAAATTTTTTTCGCGAGATACACGATATTTCGTTTTTTGTAGTATATGTATATTGTAGCATACGTTCATATACATATATATATGTACACATACTTATACATATACACACATGAATGTGCACGACGGCCATATTGCCCATCGTTCTATGGTCACACGTTGCGAATACTTTATTTGGCAATCAACGCACCCACAACAAAATTGCAATGGCAAAAATGCAAATGGCGACGATGATGTTAGCCAAAATAAGAGCTACATTGAATTTAATTGTGCGGATGAATTGGATTCATCTTGTATTCAATATCTAATCTATATGTGTGTACATACATACACTACCGAGAAACACTGCGTTTAAGGTAAATATTTTTTATTTTTGATAAAAATATTGTTCATGCTTTAATGAAAACTATATAAATGTTTCAAACTTAATACACAGTTTATAAAAATTCCAAAAATTTTCATAAATATTTCCAACTTTTTTATCTGAATACATATTTAGAAAATTTTTGAGTATGCGACTAGATCACTCATGAATATTTACAATAAAAATATTGTTCATGCCTTAACCAAAACCATATCTGTGTTCGTAGCTTATGTTGAAAGGCTGGCTTTACTATAAATGCCGATTCGCAGCATGTGATTGCGAATGATTCACTGGCGCTGACCCGTTGAGCCGTTGAACAACGTTTGGCAAATAAACGTGCAAGTAATAGTTCCTATAGTAGCAAGTCAATATTCTTATTAAGTCTCATCAAAAAATTCTTTCTCGTTTAAAGAATAATCGGAATGCCGCATTATACTAAAGCGGTTAAATTCATCACGAATGTCGGCTGTGGCGTCGAGTGAAGACTACCGATTGTGGTTCTGAGATCTCAGGTTCGAGTGCGCTTGGAGGTTGTTAAGGTAAAGTAAGTAAATTAATTTAAATAATTATTATTATAAATAAAAATTGTACATAAATCTAATTTCGTTTAGAAAAAATATAAATACTCAAATACCATACAAAATGAAAATAAATAATTGTTTGTTCTTTTTAAAACAATAAATTTAAAAATAACAAGAAGAAAAAAAAAAAAAATTTTTTTTAAAATTCGCTCCCTGAGATTCGAACTCGGATCTCTTGGTTTGGCGTGCCAAGCTTTACTCTGTCGACCATTGCCACTGTTGCAGCACCGCGAGCAAAATGGCATACTTATGCTTTTCACGGGGGATGAATAGGCAGTCATCCCGTCAAGTGGTATGTTACTACTAGTATTTCTACTGATAGCGCGCTGATGCAGGAGCGGACAATTGGCATCTCCTATGACTCCGCCATGTTAAAAATACCAGTCGCTAACATTGAAAAAGGATACAACCTGAACTAGTTGGGCTGAAACGCAAACTGGTAGCATTCTGGTTCAAAACTGGTAGATTTGCCTGCAGGGATATTTCCAACATCAACTCCTCAGGATCTAACTTAGATCTTAAAACCAATAGTCTATCGCTTCGGAATTGATTGCTGGGTTTGCCGTCTTACCAGATTTTTCTGTCTGGATGGAAGTAGCCAAGCACTTCTTCCGCAGGGCTGAGAAGTGATTAGGAGATGCAATCCCATTGTTTATTTATATACTGCAGCGTCGAACTTTCGTCGTCGTAGTATATAAGTATCTTTTAATGTCCCTTTTACAAATTTTGTGTCAATATGGCAGGTCTTATCGGCGAGTTGGCCCGACTAAAAAGTATGAAGTGTACGCACATAGAAGAGCGAATTGCTGATCAACCCGTTGGCGTTAGTTGGCAGACTTTTTAGTTTAAACGCAGATGGGGGAAGCCTCGGATGAGACCTCCCCTTTTAACGACGACCACGGCAAACGGCAAATGTCTGGTGCCTTGCGATGTCTACTACAGCTGTCATGTAAAGAAGCGCAAATTCGGTGTTGTATTTGTGGTGGGAGAGAGACTTCGCCGCCGAGTATTGTCTATCATCCCGGTGGACGAACGTCTCGCTACAATCCGCATCAAAGCAATATTCTTCATTAACTCGCTGATTTGGGCTCACGCCCTGACGGAAGAGAAGGACGAAGTTCCCAAGGATGGCCTCTCCGCGTACTTATAGCGCACATACGAACTCTGCCCCCGCCATGATATCAAAATCGTGCTTTGCGACTTCAATGCCAGGGTGGGTATGTTTCTCCACTACGAAACGTCCGACAACGGACTGTGGCCGATCGTATTCACCCGGGTCCGAGGAAGTAGTTGGATTTCAGCGAGTCCAAAAGAACAACTGGTACGATGAGGAGTGTCAAGAAGCTGCAGAGGAAAAAAAGCCGCCTACAATACCTCGCTGCGATCGGTCGTAACGTGAGCTATGTGGAACCTCTATAGGAAAATTTTACCATAGAGTTAGGTGACTTACGGAAGATTTCAAGACCAAAGCGAATTCTTGTAAGAACAGCAATGGCGACCAAGTGACTGATGTCCACAACGTACATAAATTATGGAGGGAACACTTTTCCGCCCTACTGGATGGTAGTAGCACTGAAAGCTGTGGAGAAGACGAAATCGGGCCTCCAGTCGATGCCGATTAAGTCGATGACCACCACCTGACTATGACGAGATATGAATAGCAATATTGCGCTTGAAAAACAGCAAAGCTGCTGGAGCTGATAGCCTGCCAGCTGAGCTTAGGGATGCAAATTTTGGGGAGTAACATCGATACATCGATGTTTCGATGCATCGCCAGAAATACATCGATATATCGATGGTTTCCGATGTTTCGAAATTTGTTATTAAAATTTAATACTTTTCAATTCCAACTTCTGTAATTCAATTATTGCCTTTATTTATTTATCATTCCTTCCCTATAAATAGAATAGAAATGCATGCCGTCGTAAGTTCGCTGAGCCTAAAGTTCCAAGGCCCAATTTCGTTGAAATTTCAACGGGATCCCGGTCCTTTTTTAATGACTAAGTATGCATTTTTAATATCGAAAGATAAGAGTTAACTCAAAATTTCTGGATGTTCCTTTTAAAAGAATAAATATTAAAATTCATGGCCAGTCAAAAAATTTTAGGATGTGGATGTGGATAGGAATTCGATGTTAAAACATCGCTGAAACCGGCATCGATGTATCGACAATTTAGCGATTTTAGGAAATTGTAAACATCGATGGCAAACATCGAATTTTGAACCGATATTATCGATGTTTCAAAAATATCGATGCATCGTTTGCATCCCTAGCTGAGCTGTTCGAGTACGGTTGATAAGGTCCATGCATCAACTCTTACTCTTATGCAGAATATTTATGGTCAGAGGAACGCATGCCCGACGACTGGAATTTAAGCGTGCTCTGCCCTCTCCACAAGAAAGACGACCCTGCCATTCGCGCCAACTACAGCGGAATCAGCCGTCTAAGCATAGGTTACAAGGTCACCGTCAACGAACTGATTGGGCCTTATCAGTTTGGATTTAGACCTGCCAAATCTTGGAAAAGACTTGCGAGAAAAGGATGGACACTCGCCATATTTGTCGACTTCAAAGCAGCTTTCGACTGCACTAAAAGGAGTTGCCTATACGCCGTGTTGTCTGAATTTTGCATCTCCGCGTAACTAAGCGGCTGTGTAAAATGACGTTGAGCAATACTACGAGACCTCTCCGTTCCGTTTGCTACCAAACGAAGTTTCAAAAAGGGTGACTCCATTTCATGTGATTTTTTTAATCTGATGTTGCAGAAAATAATAAGGGCTGCAGAACTGAACCGCTCAGCAACAATTTTTTACAAGAGCGTACAATTGCTGGCTTATGCCAATGACATCGACATCATCGGTAACCAACACCGCGAAGTCTATTCTGCCTTTTCCAAGTTGGATAAGGAGGAAAACGATTGGGCCTGGTGGTCAACGCGGACAAGACGAAGTTTCTCCTTTCATCCAACAAACGGTAAGCGCTTTCGCGCCTCGACACTCACTTCACTGTTGACAGTTATAATTCCGAGAAAGTGGAGAATTTCGTTTACTTCCGATAAGTCGGCTAGAGATTATCCGAGAGAAAGATTTGCGGAAGATTTACGGCCTTTTACGCGTTGGCGACGGCGAGTACCGCAGACGATGGGCCGATGAGCTTTACAACGACATGGACATAGTGCACGGAATTAAAATACAGCGTCTCCGTTGGCTTGGCCATGTCGTTCGAATGGACACCGACGCTATAGCTCTGAAAGTGTTCAACTGGGAACCCGCTGGTAGTAGCAGTGGAAGGTGGAAAGACCAAATGGAGAAGCACTTGGCTTCACTTGGCATTTCCAATTGATGTCAGTTGGCACAGAAGAGAAACGACCGGTGTGCTTTGTTGTACTCGGCAAAAAATCGCTTAGACGGTTACAGCGTCAAATAAGAATAAAAAGCAGTTGGGTGGCACAGCCAACCATTTAGACGGTCGGGATTATGTTGGTGTAGTGCGGTCTTCGGAATGAGAAAACGTCCCTCTTGGTCTGAAAAAACGTCATTTCCTACCCAAATCGTCTTTTTCAAACGTATGCACAAAGAATTGTTCTTATTAAACTTTTATTGTATACAAAGGTAGGTATGTACGTAAGGTACATTAAAATGTCATTTGCTCTGTCACATTTAAAATTCATTCTAAACTGGTTTGAGATCGTTAATATAAAAATCATTTTATACATACACTTATGATCAGCTGATTAAGTCATCGATTTCGGCCGTTTATTTAATGTTTATTATTTTTCCATAAAAGCCAAGCTCACATTCAAACTTTGTGTAAAAATTATAAAACATCTGCAAAATATCAGCTAGATTTTCACCTTTTTATTCATATTTTTTATAACTTTTTTGAGTATGCAGGTTGATAGTCCATTGAATTCCAGGGCAATAATGTGCAAGTTTTATGGTGCTAAAGAATCGCGTTGATTTTTAATATTTTTTTTTTCCTCTAAATATTTGGTTAAGTGGTTTGTTACCAAAAATGCTAAATTACGTTCTGTTAAGAAAGAACATAGCAATTTTTCAGCCTTTTTACGCTCATTATATTTTCAATAAGGGGCCCCATGCGACAAATTGTGTAATTTTCTTTATGCGCTTAAATAAGGGTTAAGTCATCTATGTTCAAAGAATAAATAATCTTTGAAGCAGCTGTTGCATAAAACAAATCTTGTAAAGATTTATTAAGAAAATAATTCACAATCAGTTCTACTTACAAGATTTAGTAACAGAGAAAAAATACTGGGAAGTTAAAAAACGTCCGTTTTTACACAAAAAAAGTCCAAACGTCAACAGGATACAAAAAACGTCCAAATGACGTTAAAAACGTGAACCTGGCAACGCTGGTGTAGTGTACGTACCTCCATATATCTTCATGTATTTCAAGCGAGCCCAACTAAATCGGCGGCCGAAAAAGTCTGTAGAATGCAGTGGCGCTTAATCCAGCGTATGTAATCAAGCAGTAATATGTTTCCACTTAATGGATAATACATCTGTATATATATATTTAGTAATGCGATTATCAATGAATATGTTACATACAAAGTACATAAACGGCCTTACAAGAGTGGGCGCGAAAAACTTGAAATCTATCGCAGAATGCCATCGACGTCAATAGGTATTAGCGATGCTAATTTTTCGGCTTTTTCCGATCCCGGGATTTCCGGGATGGCATTGCCACAATCCCGGGATGCCGGAATTAGTCCCGGGATTTAAATATTCATTACTTTTCAACAACTTGAATCGAAAAAATTGCTCCATATTGTTTGAGAAGCTCTCCTACCATGAAATAAACAATAAATAAATGGGTTTGAAACCTACTTTCTTATATAAAGTGGCGTTTTTATTTTTACTCTCTGACCGCAGGATTTGTTTTAAAGGAATTTGTAATTTCAAAGATTTGATTAATTCCAAAAATTATTAAAAAATTCAATGCAATGTAGAACAAAAATATAGGTAACAAATGCAATAGGAAATTTCTTTAGAATTTAAAAAATTTAATTTTTTGGATTCACAAGGACGAATACTACTATCGGTATATGTATAATGAGCTACACATTTAGAAAAAATATCAATGTTTAAATAAAAAAAGAAATATAGCCAATACTGGTCAAGAAAAGAGTTTCTATTATTGCTATCAGTGCAAATTACAAATCCCGAAAATCCCGGTATTACTTGCCAATAATCCCGGGATTTTCGAGACCTTAAAAAGTCCGTATGTATGTACATAAATATGTTACCACTTACTCTTGAGTAAGCTTGCGTTTTACACCTACTCTACTAACCAACAATGATTGTGTCGCCGAAACTATTACGAATAAGTCTTATTAGGGTGATTCACTCGGTTTTTCCAAACCGGTTTCCACTGTTTTTTTCGGATATCTCTGGCGGTTTTTTTTTGAAATCTTGATTTTTCGAATGTCGAATAAACCGGATATTTTTATCGAACAACCCGGTTTTTCCATTTCCTACAAATTTTGATCTCTCAATAAAAGTTTTGAGTTCTTGGAAGTTTTCAATGCCTTTTCCAATATAAAGGAACCCCCTTATTTGGGAATGAACAGTATATCATACTTGATTCCAATAAATGAATGTTTGGCGCCGATTTTCTCCTCTAATTCGTGCCCTTCTTCTTGATGTAGAGATCTACACTTTTATTCCACCTCCGAAGATGATTTTTTATGGCACTCCTACGTTTGCTATTGTCTGCCGAAGGGCGACCGCTATTTGAAAGAAATTTTGACTTGATATTGCTTTAATTGTATATTGCTTTGTTTTTTTCTAAATGAAACCTATCTGCTAATAGTTTTACTGTAATTTTGGTCATAACTTCATACCAAAATAAGCATATTCACTGTGTGCAAACTATACAAAATAAAACCGATTTATTTGGTTTTTTCTTAATTTCAAAATCGAAACTCGTTTTGGAAAAACGGCGAATAATCGAACACCCTGGTACGTGTACATAGTACATTGTACAATAACATGTACTCCTAGTAGGCATGAATGTGAATATGTCTGTGGTTTTCTGTTTACAGTATTCTGCATCAAACCACAAATGGTCGTCCGCCCGCGCAATGCAAATGTATCCAAACATAACCGACACACGTTTTTGAATGAATGACCAGCGACCACAAATTTACATGCATACATATATACGGGAGTACATGTACATACATATATTTATGCATATAAAAGATTTGGCCAATGTGGTTAATGCGGCCACTTGTTGGACACGAGGTTATAAACAAGTCTGTTTCATTCATAAGCTGTCGATTGAAAATGAATGAAACACGAACGCTCGTAAATAATCTGATAAACTGCACTTTTCGTAGATATCAAATGGCCTGAATCGAAGAATGCAAGTAAGGTGGGAGGCGCTGCTCAGTTTTGCTATTATGAATGAAATGGTTGCATATACTTATGCATCAATGCATACTAATCCCACAATGTCGAGATTAAACATGAAAATCCCAGGATCTCGGGCTCTCTAAAATATATTAATATTATTTTGATGCGATTTAGAGCGTAAAAATTTCCAGTAATGGTGATTTCCAAGAATGATAGAATACAAGATTGCGCCGATCAGAGAGGATTTTTGAGAATAACTTTTGTGTGACGTCACACTGGTGCAATTGCGAGAGAGAAATGCCAAAACGTGAGCAAGAATGGAAGAAGAAGAAAAAATGTTGCAAGGAAAACGTAAACAAGTTGCACCAGTGTGACGTCATGCAAACAACGATTCTGTCAAATTCGTTAAGAGAGGAATAGCGGTCCGAGATCGGCGCAACCTTTGTATTCTCTCAATCGTCGTGAGCAAGAATGGAAGAAGAAGAAAAAATGTTGCAAGAAAAATGTAAACAAGTTGCACCAGTGTGACGTCATGCAAACAACGATTCTGTCAAATTCGTTAAGAGAGGAATAGCGGTCCGAGATCGGCGCAACCTTTGTATTCTCTCAATCGTGGTGAGCAAGAATGGAAGAAGAAGAAAAAATGTTGCAAGAAAAATGTAAACAAGTTGCACCAGTGTGACGTCATGCAAACAACGATTCTGTCAAATTCGTTAAGAGAGGAATAGCGGTCTGAGATCGGCGCAACCTTTGTATTCTCTCAATCGTGGGTGATTTCGTTTCTACCAAAAACTGTCGCATTTTGATTGCCCCTTTTTATTTTCGTGTTCGATTCTAAAATAAGGGCAGACGGTGAGAAAACTTTATGCACACTCTTGTAAGGCAAAAAAGGCACATTTTCTGCCCTTTAAAGCTTTCGCAGGGGAGATATTTGCCCTGAAAGTCAGATGATTGCTTAAAACGGCAATATTATGAAATGCGTGAGCAGGACAAGGGCAAGGAGGTAAAACGTGCCCTTTTAAAGGGTTGAGTGTAACATCAAACACAACCGTGCAAGGCCAACATTTTTTGGTAGAAACGAAATCATCTTAAGTTTGTGTAAATATATTTACATATGGATGTTTCCATAAAAATGTAAGCCGAAAATGGAAGCAAATGCGTTCAAACGGTTCTATAACTGTAAATTTCATGTTCAGATGGCGAAAAAAGGTTATGAAAACGCGAAACTGTGGATAGAAGAACTGAAAAAATTTAATTAAAAATTATATTAAATATGAATTACTAGTAAAAATATTATATAGGGGAACATCTGTCACGTCCGATATGTCCCGTCCGCTATAAAATTTTAATTCGAAATTAAACCAACAACTAAATGCTTTTGACTAAAAATGAATCGGTTGTAATGGTCCGAAATTTGACTTCATTTAGAGAGTGTGGGGTTTTCCCCACAGGATTCGCAGAGTTTTGCTTTTTTTACATGTACTCTGAAACCATTTACGAAATTCTCTACTTTCTCGGAATTATGTAATTATCGCAGCTTATCGGTTGTCCCAGCTGAGTGCGGGCCGACTGCTAGAGTAAGCTCAGTGGTGGTCCCTTTCGTATCCATATTGAGCACCCTCCAGTTTCCAACACGCTCCACCACGTTCTGATCCTCAACTCTTTACAGAGTTACCCTAACCACTTCCCGTTACCCAGCCCTGCCTGACACTTGGCTTAGTTCCGTTGGTCCCGTGTGGACCCTTTTGCCAGTTGGACCTGGTTTTCTCTAAGGGGAGTTTTCCATCGGAGAGACGTCGAATTCACAGAGCGATTCCTCTTACTCCTGCTGTTACTCCGCAACGCCAGTTCGACCTTTCGTTTTGCCTCTGGGAGAATGGCTACCCGTTTGGTATTGCTTTCACTGGCCCCTATGGAGAGGTTAAATTTTTAGCGTAGGAGATATGGCCCCCTTTGGCTTTAGGATAGGAGTGCTTCCACCTTCTTTGTGGGTACCTAGATGTAATTGCCGTTTGAACCGAAGTCCAGGTTGGCCATGTCGACAAGCATAGTCGCCGAGTTTCTGAGTAGGCCGTCTGGACCAAAGTCCATTTCGTCCATTGCAGCATCTTCCCGGTTTGGTTGGATGTTTTGACCATTTGAATTTGTACCCGTTCGCCGTTTGTTCAGCAATCTCTTTGGCCATCGGGAATACTTACTGGTTATTTTTTAAGTTTTTAAGTGTTTCTTTCATAGAAGCCCACGTAATCTGTGGCAGAGCCCCGGTATCAGGGAAACACTAAATAAAACCAGACGGCGCCACTTGACCGAAGTACATCGTTAAAAGCAACATGGTGCGATTAACATCTGAACTTACGATTTTTTTAGAGGTTTTCTCTCCAGATCCGCCTCATTAAATTAAAAGTAGAGGCATCTCTTACAGGATGTGACATCGCCACGTATGGTCGGTCTTGAGCCATCGAAAACCCTTGATCCAGAGGGCTGCATCATGCATGATAACAACACTAAGAACATTTTTCAGTTATAATGGCAAATTGTAGAGATATTTCTACAATTTCTCTTTAAAAATGTATGTTCAGATACCTAGCATTGCCACAGAAAGTCAGAGCCATTTTAAACATGCACTATAGTCTGTTTCGATGGAATTTTCGAACTAATAATAAAAAAGAATGCAGATAGTTCGGTAGAGCCGCTGGATTGATAATAAATTTATTTTGCAGAGGGACTGTACGTTCTGCCCAATTGTTTTCACATTTACACTTTCAAAGTTAATTTTAGTAAATTCCAATGTGTTTCTTTGTATCACTCTGAAAGTTGGTTTTGCTTAATAGTTTTTACAAATATCTATTCAATAATTATAAGGTCGGCAAAGGTGAGTGGGAGGCTGTAAGTGGTGCTAAAGAGCTACGCAATAAACATACCGCCACGCACAAACAACACAAACTCATTCACCTAACAGCTAGTGACAGCAACGGCAGCGCTAAAAGCTAAAGCGCAACACGCTAGACTCGCCAGCAAAATGTCAATCACCATCATTTCGCATGCAAGCGTTGTCTCTTGCACTGTGTACATTGTAAAGTTTACAGCAGTTGCATACATAGCTTAGCTTGGATGCATTGCATTGCAGGTGGGGCGCAGAACAGTGGCACTCCTACGCATTGCTCACTGGCACATTGGTTCAGTGGTTGGTGCCAGCTGCTTGTGGTTGCTCGCATGCTACGCTCGAATGCGCTTGCATCGCCCCCTTATCACTTACATATGTACATATGTATACAAAGTACATATCTATAACACATTGACAATAATTTGTTTTATTGTGCTATGTAATTTCTTATTGGCCGTGTTAGCATTTTTTTTCTGCTGGTACGGTACCGCCGTTGGCCGCTACAAAGCCCATTGCTTGCGCTTGTAAACTGCTAACGTAATTTGTTCACCGAGGCGGATGCGCGTATGAGTGTGATTGTGTGTTTCCGGTGTTGTATTTGAAGGCCTTGTTATTACTTTCACTGAGTTGATTTCAATTTCATTGGTCCTAAAGTATGTATGTTTGTATGTCTGTAAGTTGTTTTAAATACAATGCTCTGAAATACCCGCACGAAATATTATCATTGGTGTAAATAATCACTTAAGGTAATCCGTAAACTGTGCCTGAGACCCTTGGTTGCTGACTAAAATACGACGGAGGTACTATAGATAAGTTTTTTAGGTAACTAAAATAAAAATGGGATAATTCAGTGAGCTCTGTTCGATTTTAAAAATGCTTTGCATTAATATATATAAACTGACACCTACTACCTATACATTATAATGTCCCGTCAAGAACAGGTGGTTGCCTCAATTTACAGTCTTTTGAGACTTGGCTGCTTTTACTCTGCAACAGTTATTTACGAGCTGAAATCGAGAGAGGACTCTACTTTTCAATTATCTACCGAGCCCGTAGTAGTAGTAAACATTTGTAGCATTTTCTACGCGTACATTTGATTTTAAAATTTTATACAAATTTAAAAAACATGTTAGTAATATCGGGTATGTAGTTTTGTGGCCCATTTAATTTCAGTTCAATAAAGTGCAAGATTCAAGTGGCTACAAAATACCGCTGAATTTTGAAAATTTGTTTGATAGTTTGCAAGAAGTCGTAGCACCTCCCATACACTGAGGGGAAAAAATATTAAAACCAAATAGAAACGTAATTGATCTTACTATAAACGTCAACGAAAGTACTGTATATTGGTAAATATTCAATTCAATTACGCACATATTAAAATGACCGCGTTCGTACTGAAAAAGCATCCGTGAAGTGAATAATCAAGACAAAAACTACAAAAAAAAATTACTTTGCATGTTGCCTGCAGTGGAATTCGAACCTGACAATCTCCGGATATCAACAACTTGTGGCAAGCATCTTTGCGCACTGAGCTATACCGAGCCATGTAAATTTGCTTTCAAATGTTGAATATCCATCAACACCACAGCACGCGATTTGTACTATGTATGTATGTGTGTGTTGTCACCGCTCTCAGAGCGGCGCTCTGCATGCTTGGGGTACTTATGTACACTCATATATATACTCAGATGTGGACAGTCAAATACGTGCGTAATAAATTCTGTATGAAAATATTATTTTTAAATACAAACATTTTTAAACGAAAATCAAAAATAAAGTATTCATTTTTACTATGCATTATTTCCCTCAGTGTAGGCGGCATACGTACAGTGAACCATAACTTTGGAACTATAAGTCGTGTGATACATAATCTGAATATGAAAATTGGAACGCCCTTTATTCTTCTTTCGTTAACTAGATGCATCTAAGCTTAATAATGGAAAAATATTGGTAGTAATGAAAATGATGAGCAATATAATTGGAGCAAGAATTATTACTGGATGCGGTAAAGGAAAAGATGTGCTTCCTTCAAGAGTCCCATTTACTCTCACATACCTTCCATTCGAATTTAAAACGCTTCGGTATTCTCTGAGGCTTTGCTTTGATATGTGATAAATAAATCGCAATGTCAAACATTAAAGACGAATGGGCTTCAGTTGGAAACCCCTGCTTTGCCCATGGTCAGTTATTTATATGTCAGATGCTGACGAGTGGATTGGGCGAATAGTATGTATTTATGCTTCTGCACCGCACCATAAAATTAAAAGTATTGTTCAAAAGGAGGCCTTAAATAAAAAAAAGTAAGTGCGCCTGGGCCACACTGTAGAAGTGAAACTTACGTGACTTATCTATCTATACATACACACATCTGCTTTTGCTTAAGGTTATATTTTTCGGTTTTTTTCTATCAATACAGATTCCTACCTCTACCACTGTTCGTTTTAATAACATTCATGTTATTCTATTTTTCCATTATCTTCATTTTTATCTTCATACTCTCTCGATATAACGTCCATCAAAATATCGGTAATAAAATCGAAGACAAATTCGATAAAAATTTCAATAGCAACATCGATAATACCATTGGTAGCTAAATCGATTAGAAAATCAATAAAAATATAGATAGCAAAATCGATAAATATCTATAAGAAAATCGATAAATATCGATAACAAAATGGATAACAAAATCGATAAATATCGATCACAAAATCGATAAATATCGATAACAAAATCAATAAATATCGATAACAAAATCAATTTATATCGATAACAAAATCGATAAATATCGATAACAAAATCGATACATATCGCTAACCATGTCGGCCGCTGTGGTGTAGTGGTTAGCAGTGCGCGGTTTCACTCATCAGCACCTGGGTTCAAGCCCTGGTCAAAGCAACATCGCCAAAAATTTAGAAAAAAGGTTTTTTCTTAACAGCGTTCGTCCCTCGGCAGGCAATGGCAAACCTCCGAGTGTATTTCTGCCATGAAAAACAGCTTCTCATAAAAATACAATCGCCGTTCGTAGCCGGCGTAAAACTGTAGGTCCCTCCGCTTTGTGTGACAACATCAAGGCGCACGCCACAAATTGGAGGAGAAGCTCGGCCAAACACTAACTTACGTGTAAGCGCCAATCTATTATTATTATTATTATTATTATTATTATGTCTATAAATAAAGGTAACAAAATCGGTAAATATCGATTACAAAATCTATAGCAAAATCGATAAATATCGATAACAAAATAGATAAGAATGGATAACAGAATCGATAAACATCGCTAACAAAGTCGATAAATATCGAGAACAAAATCGATAATTATCGATAACAAAATCGATGAATATCGATAACAAAATCGGTAAACATCGATAAGTATCGGTAACAAAATCAATAAATATCGATAACAGAACCGATAAAAATATCGATTATTTAATTGATAAGTCTCGAGAATCTCGAAAATCTCTAAAATCCCAAAATAGTTCCCAGATTGAGTCTCTGTGTCTCTCTCTATATCATTTCCTCTTTAATTACCTTTATTTTAATCTTTCTTCCCTACCTTCATCTTTACTTTTATCGGTATCTTCATCCTCATCTTTGTTTTTACTTTTATGTTTATCATTTTCTTCATCAACATATTCCCCTTCACCTTTGCCCTTATATATATAAGTAAAGTGTTTAAATTTACCTTGGACCTCGCTTTTACCTTTATCTTTACACATCTTTGATTTTGTTTTTGTTTTTACTTTTACCTTTGCATATATAATTTTCTTTATCTATGTACGTACTCACCTTTAATTTCATTCTTGTATTGTTATTTCTAAGTGTTATCCTCTAACCTTTTATTAGCAAGTTTTTGTTAAATTCATACCATATGCATACACTCAAGAAGTACTTGTTTCAGCCCCAACCATTTCCGTGGCACCATTTCCGTTGCATCATTTCCGTTTAATCTTCCACAAACACGGCTTTGACTCATATCATATAGTGTAAGAAATCTAAGCCAACATACTTTTTACTTGAAAAAAGAGCTAATTTCACCATTCACGACACCAGCATGCTGGTACAATCATAAAAATATCAAATCGTTTTTGATGTCGCGCCAGCAGCTGGTACAATCACACTACAAGGTCATACACTGTAAATCCAAGAATGATAGAATACAAGATTGCGCCAATGAGAGAGGATTTTTGTGCGTAATTTTTGCGTGACGTCATCTTGGTGCGATTGCGAGAGAGAAATGCCAAAACGCATATAAAAATATGTAAACAATGCAGAAAAATGTGTTAATTTTAATATTACATGGCCCAATTTTGCAGGAATCAATAAATATTCAAAGACTGATTAATTGGGATCACGTAGCAATTATTTTGGACATGTAACCCTTTAGGTAAGTACGATTTTTAGCACTTGAAAAAATTTATGTATTAACAGTGTTTGCAATTTCATGTAGACCAAAAGGAAGGTGTGCAGCAAAGTGAATTTTTGGACTCGCCATTGCAAAAAGCCATGCATAGTGCATATTTATGTTTGTGTACGGTAGCCAACCACCATAAACTCCACAGCTGTTGACTCCATATTTATTTGGTGACTTTTGTACCATTTCCGAGAGGATGCATGAGTGTGGCTTCTTTGAAGACAAATATTCTATGTAAGTAAAACATAATTTAAGCTGAACTTTTAAATGTATAATAATTTGGGCACTGTTTTGCATTAGGTACGTAAGAGCGTGGTAAGATGCCGCTTGAATTAGCGCCTGGCGACCTTGTCCACTGGTGCATTACCTCATACCAGCACTAAAAAGAATCAGGCACTAACAAAAATAAGTAGGTAGTGAAGTTCATATATCTATTTACTGTAGAAACTGCTTTTGTATGTATGCCATTGCCAGCAAACTAAACCAGCAACTGTCTACATTAACCATGGAAATGTACCTACTACAATTCTCCAAGGAAAGGCCAACATGGTTCCATGTAGAAGCTCATAGCTCACACACATAACACAAAGCTCGATTTGGTGTTTAATGCTTCTCCTCGCCGGCAGAACTGCTTCCACTTTTTCGCCAGGTTTGCGTCCGTAGGAAACGGAAAACAAACTTATATCGAACGCATTCCTTTTGTTTTCACTATTACACTTTGCCACTGCACACTTCGTTTTGCTTTGTAATGTCTCAATAATTGTTTAAAACCACGCAGAAATATTAACACACAAATATTAAAATTGTTATTTGGTTTTTTCGTATGCTCACAATCAACAATTGCACCAAGATGACGTCACGCACACAGCTCATTCTGTCAAAATCACAAAGAGCGGATTAGCGGTACCGCGATTGGCGCAATCTCTATTTCTCTCAATCGTGATTTCAATCGGCTAGCACCAACACTTGATGTCGCCAGCATGCTGGTATCATGTATGGGTAATGTGACCAACCGTACTGCTTTCGGAAGTACAGTACACTGAGAAAAAAACGCGTTGTAATAATAAAATTTTTTTATTTGATTACCGCTTAAAAATGCTCGTATTTAAATCACGTGAAAAGTGTTAGTGTTTCCGTTGTACATACACTACGTATAATGGAAATATTCAATTCAAATACGCTCGTATTAAAATTAAGCATTTTTCACTGCACGGCTGGCGCTTTGCACGCTTCGGATGCTTTTTCATATGTAATTAAGAGAGTATATGTATACAAAGCATGCACAGCGGGACAACATATACACACGTACACACATACATGGTATGACATAATGCACTAATCGCGCCCTGTGATGTAGATTCAAACTCAACATTTGAAATCATATTTACATGTATGGCTGTACCTGAGTGCGCAAAGACGTTTGACACAATTGGTTGCTGCCACGAGGGCTCGGGTTCAATTACCATCAGACAGATCATAATATAATTTTTTTTTTTTTAATTATAATTTCGTATAACGAAAAAGCATCTGTGCACTTCACAACGACATATTTTATAACGTACATACTCAAATTTAAAACGAGTTGGGTTGGTGGGCTTTCATATGCGTATTTTTTTAAATTTAGCACGTTTTTTTTAATTCTAAAATTTTTTTCCCTCAGTGTACTTATTAATTTTTTTGCTCTTGTACTTCGTACTTCGAAGTACAGTCAAATGTACTTCTTTGCGATATTAGCGACAATTTTCGGATCGCTATGGCACTTTTTGACGCATGATATAAATGTTTTTGCGTCAAAAAGTGTGATAGCGACTCAAAAATTGTCGCTAACCGGTTTCAGAATCTTCCCCCAGGTCCTGTACTTCTCCGATCTTCTGGACGACCGTCACAGGGCCTGGGAGATAAATTCGTTCAAACCAATAAAGTCGCCGCGGACCGATGGCATCATACCTGCGCATCAGCGAAGGGCTCTGAAGGTATCGTGCAATTGGTTGGATCCTATTTATGCGAACTGCGTGAGGGCCGGGTACAGCCCCAAAGCTTGGAATTCAGCCCGAAGGCCGGAAAAGGCGCACTTTGTTTTTGTTAAAAACTCTAGAGAGACTGATAGACCTCTGCATAAGAAACGCGATTGCTTGGGACTGTCTTTCAAGAGTTCAATATGCTTATTGCAAGAAAAGGTTGGTGAATATCGCCCTGCATACATAAGTAAAGTGGTCAGAGGAACTCTTCACGCATTAAGATTATGCAGTAGGGCCTTCCTCTGTCGGGTGACCGCCTATGTAGATGATGTGGAACTTTTGGTTAATGGACGATTTCTGGACACCCTTCTTAATCTGGCTTAAGGTTACCTGGGCGATCAACGGCCGCTGTCGTGGAAGCCTAACATTGAGGTAAGGTAAGAAAGGTGTCGGTTGCCTTGTACTGTTGTAGGGGAGCTATGGGTAAAAGGTGAGGTCTCTCGCCCAAATTAATTCATTATCTCTAGGAAACCAGATTTAAGCAAATATTGTTTCAAGGGGCCCTTGTCTGGTGGAACTCACTAGAGAAGGCTACACTTGGAAAATAGGAATTAGCGAAGCATTAGGAACCCCGCCTACACTGGCGCTTAACATACATATGTTGAACACGGCGCCTGCGGATATTGCAGACAGAATTGTCACAGCACGAACTGTTGTTGGGCAGTTTGGAAACCAGGTCCTTTTGTGACATAAAAAAGGAAAAGATGTTTCTCTGCGGCAGCAAATGTTTTTATAGGGCACTTTAAAACACGTTACCTTCCAAGGGCTAGTGATAGGGGTTCTGACAGGCCATTGTGCGGCTGGTATTCATGCATTGAGAATAGAAATTTCAACTGATCCTCGCACTTTTGAACAAATACTGAGCTCTCAGGGATCGAAATTAGCCGCATTCGAGATTTCGTAATCGGCTTGCGGCGTTAACTTAACCTCACCTGTACTTCTTTGTACTATGAAATAGCTGGTCACATTATGTATAGGCACTTTTACTGACGTCGGGTGCTCTGCTGTACATATGTTTGTATATGAATATGTACATATTTTTATGGTCCCGCTGCGACTTAGATTGGCACCTCGTAATCTGCTTTCCAACATCAGATTGTAGCAGCAGCACGAAAGTGAGTCACGAGATATTTTGTTGGAAGTCTTAAAATATAATAGATTTTACAATTCCAGTTGAAAAACAGTACCGCTTTTTTTTGTATGGGGAGTGATACAGTCTACCGTACATAAGTTGACTATGATTACTCGGCCGTGCCATCATAGTAGCACAATGCCACTAAGTGCATTTTAAAATTTTCAGGCAATAGCCTCATGCGATTATCAATTATATTTTTTGTTGTTTGTGTGAAATATTTTATTTTTATCAGTATTTTTCTTTTAATCAAAATATGTCGAAATAAAAGTGAAAAAAGAAAAATATTTCGCCAGAACAAAAAATAATACAGCTATCTATAATTCAAAAAAGTTAGGTCCTGAAAACTATCTATTACTGTAAAATGTAACAGTACAATCTTTTTATCTTTTCACAAAAGAGGATTGGTTTGTTAGAGCTTCGGAAAGTACCTATAGTATATTATAAAAATTCAATATATATTTTTTTCAATAAATAAATTCCGTAATGGGACAAGATGCTCATTATTTAATATACATACATATTTTTTTCTGGTATATCCAATGACGTCTCTCTTTTTCATAAAGAAAACTTTATTAAATGGTTTTTGCTCCGAATGGTGGTTCTACATCCTCAAAGAATTAATAATTGTTTGTTGTATAAAAGTAGTTTCAATTCCATCATTAGTCTTTAGTTAAACCAAGCTTGAGTTTTCCATATTTCATATCATTATTTATTCGCTGAGATGCTTTGTCCCGCAAAAAAATATGGCTAAATCATAAATCTTACCTTACAACTGAAATTCCCCTACAATCCTTCCTTCTATGGCTTGATTAATATTTGCGACGGCAAAAGCAAAAACTTGTTAGTTTAAAGCGATGCGATTGCTTATTATTAATTTTCAGTTATTTCACATTTGGACAATCTGCCACTTTATTCAATTATTGCATTAAAATATTTTTGATTTCTTTTGGCCTGTTGCTGTCGTTGCCGTTAAACGGCTGCCAAGACTTCCAATAAAGTGGCTTAAAAGACACAATTTCGTGTCAGCCGACGTTGACATGCCACCGATGTCAGCGAGCCACCGCAAATTGCGCCGCAGATGTTTAAGGTGGTAGTGGCGGTGGCGGTGGTCGTGATGCGGAGCTGTTTGCCGAGAGGCTCACGCAGGCGACAACATATTGAGAAACGCTTATCGTCTGCCAGCCAGTGTGGCTGCCGCTGTTGCTGAACATACAATACATTATCAATGGCCGATTGACATTCAGACCAGTGCCTGCCACCCCCGCTGTGGTGGGTGATGCCCAAAATGAGCTGAAATGAAGTGAAATAAAGTCAAGTGCAGCGAACTGCACTTACATATTTCTAACCGATCTACGAGTACTTGAAGCGCATGTCTGATTTTCATAGAAATCTTTTTATTTCCATGTACTGTTTTTTTACATTTGATTTGCATTCAAAATTGACACACTTACAAATTTAGTCAACGGCGCTTGGAGTTGAGTTCATAATTTTAATGCATGAGCGCATTGCGACCAAAAAAATGTAAACGGCCAAAAACCTAATTTTTTTGTATAACAAAAAATTAATCCTAGTGACTTAAACTTCCATGAAACAGTAAAATGAAAAACTCAAATATTTAAATGCAATTCAATTGTGACCACGATAACTTGGTGTTGCCACTTTTTAGTAAAATTAATCAAAAAAAAAAAACTTTGTTATAGCAACAGACACAGTTGGCCTTTTGGTGGCAGCAACAAAGGCGACACGAACGCAAGCCGCAAAGAGATATGCCAACACTTTGAAATTCAATTTGTGAGTTAGTTCCCAAAAATGGTGTTGCCGACGACGCCACGGCTCCATAACGGGCAGCCACACGACAGTCAGCACCAGTCACCGGCCACCAGTCATCAGTGCCTTCTTGCCACCAGAGCAGGAGCTAACAAAATCTCGCGTACATCGATATGTAAACGTAGTTGAATATAAAAATTTGTATATCTAAATATGTGGCTGCATGTACTTTTAAATTTCTACTTTTTTTCTTACAAATTTCAACACAAATACTTGTCCGTTTAAATTATAGACAAAGTCTTTAATTTTCTCACTTTACCGACGGATTCATCTATTCATGGCACACAAAAACATACAGGGCGTACCAAGAACGAGTGCTGACTAAACTTAGATTGCATTTTTAAGACCCTAACCTATCTACAAGAAACCATCATAAAACAAATTTTGATTTGCTGGTGGATAAGACTCTTTCCACAAACGCGGTTACATATCGTCCCATTTCTGCGTTATCCTCGTATCTGCACTAGAGAATTTCTACCACTACGATACAGTAAGCGAATTCTATCCTTAATATTTTTGATTCAACTAACACTAGTGTGTACCAACTTAAAATTTTGGCTTTATTTTGAATTAGTATAAAGTACTAACAACGGCAATTGTTTCAAATTGGCCGGGAGGGCCGGTTTCGGGAAGGAACATAAAAGCAAAACAAAGTAATCGGTTTTTTTATTATCTAAAATTAATTTGAAAGATAGCAACGAGACTTAAAAATTGAATTTCGAGATGAGCGGAATCGGGATTAAATGTTTAGTCCCGTGCCCATCTCTAGTATAAAGCTAAAACTGTTAATATAAATAATTCTATTAGTATACAAAGTTTAGGTTTACTTAATATTCAAAACGCATTAAAGTGTACACTCAGAAAAAAGCATTTTCTTAAAACAAGAAAACAGTATCCTTATTTTAGAGTTACTGTTTTTTCCTTAATATTACGAAAAATGTACTCAATTTGAGAAGCTTTTCCTTAATTCAGGTTCATGCTTGAAATAGGCTGTTATTAATTTGGGGAAATAAATTTACTCAATATAAGTAATAATTTCCTCAACATAAGTAATAATTTCCTTAAATTATTTTGAATTTCGTCAGTGCTGTTAAGACAAAGTTAAATGCTTTCCTGGCAAATGTCGGCTGTGGCGTCGCGTAAAGACTACTGCTTCTGGTTCTGGGATCGCAGGTTCGAGTCCGGTTGGGGGTGGTTAGAGTAAGGCAAGTCAATTATTTCAATTTAAATATAGATTACAAATTGTAAAATTAATTGCATATATGGAAAAACCTAATTCTCAAAATTCCATAAAAAATACATTAGATATTTTTTTTTATTCAATTTAAAAAATTACAATTCAAGAAGTAAAAAAAAAAAAATCCTGCTCTGGAACTCGAACCTTGCATCTCTCGACTAGCACCCCAGAGCTTTGCTCTGTCAGCCATTGCCACTGTTGGTGTGCCACGAGCGAATACCCAGTGGGAAAACGTAATGTATAGTTATCGAAAAAATAATCAGTAAAACAACCCACACTCGAAAATGCATTTTTCCCCCAGGGCGATGTCCTGAGAAAAGTGAGGCCCCTGATGATGCTGAGGCATTCAATTTTGCATTACCTAGTATCGAGAAATGAATTTGTTTTCATATGAAATTTTTTGAACTTTTGGAATACATTAGAATGCTGATTACATAGTTAGCAGTAATATTATCGAGAAATCATAAGAAATACATTATATTATTTATCACGCATGTAATGCATTACTACTTTTCCGACTGGGTACTTATTCCTTTCACGAGGGATGAAATGGCAAGTAAATTTTTCCTAAAAACTAAGAATTGCAGCCATGTCATTAAAGCCATTTCAAGGTAATATTTCTTAAAAATAATATACTTTTTCCCCAGCGTCAAGGAATGTTTTTTCTGAGTGTAACAATAATGAGTTTTGCAAATTGAATGAAATATTTTGATTAAAGGAAAAAACACACTTGGAAAAAAAATAGAGTCGAAGACCACGTTAAAAAAGGCCGTACATGAAATTACTACAGTGACTCAAACAAGTGACCACGTGTTGATTTTTTAATATTGCAATGTTTTTCGACCCAAATTTTTTTGTTATATTTTTAAATACCGACCCTTATAGTATAAAACGCAGGAGACCGTAAGCAACTAAATTTCAAAAAACCATCGTCAGTTTAGTAAGTTATATACAAAAAACCGCAAAAGAAGTCTAAAAAAAAAATTCTCAAAAATAAATGGGATTTTTAGCCGTTTGAAACTTGCACTTCAGTAGACTAAAATTTTATGGGCTATAAAACTGCATTCCCAAAAAACTTCCTAAATTTTGTATAAAGTTTGAAACGGTATTTACATATATGTTTTTGGTTAAAGCTTGGACAGTATTTTTAACAAAAAAATAGCTCGAAAAAGGGAATTAAGTTCATGGGGGGATAACTGTGGATTTAGTATTACACCTTCGAAGAGCGAATTATTAATATTCACTGAAAATAATGAAATTTCAGATTTCAACTTTCGGTGCACTCAACTCGTACAAGAAAATACTAAGCAAGTAAGAGATGACTTCCTAGTCTCACATGACGTGAGGTCAAGGGGGTAATCCGCCTTGTTCGTTTGGTGGGAATCCGCGAAGGCGAAATATTTCTGTACAATGGTAACATGCATCGCAAGCTGTTTTATTAAGACACTGTCTCATTTTGTACTCCTTCATCGACACAGTTATTCGCTGTAAATCTGGCGTAACTTGTTCAAATCCCTTTTACGAATAAAACTGCAACAGCAAGCTTTATTCAAGAGGGACTGGATAGACATTTTTTGTACTGAGTGCTTCGAATATTTAATTTTAACGGGTGGCTCAAAATCGACTTGTGGGTTGCGAGTGGAAACTTTTCCGAATTAACTTCAAATAGAAACACTTAAGTGGCTACCAGATTCGGCAAGAGTTTTCTAGGCTGAATTTGTTGCTATCGATAATGCATATACATACATACATAGAATAGTCAAGAACACAAAGTCAACATTACACAAAATAGGGAGATCATTACAGCTTTATTCTACTAAGATTGTGTTGCGTTGATCAGTGTGCCATGACATCGCAGTATTCATATAAAAAAATGGCGGTCGATTTAGTCTGGAACGGCCCGAGCTTGGATATGCTAGAGGGAAATAAAGCTGTCATGGCACTGAGTTACATTAATTAACAGATTTCTCGGGGGGTCTGGACTAATATCGCTTTCGTATATTTCTTTATATATTTTTATGCCACCAAAGAAAAGTCCACTTTTGGAATGAGAAATAAGTTCAATTGGCATTTGATATCGCTTCATAGTTCAGTATATTTATGGGAGCGGCTTCGACGAGCCGAAACTGTTTTGAAGATTGCTATTTATTTGTGTCTGATGTATAAAAAAGACATTGGATTTCTGTTTAAATTTATAAACAAAAGGATCTATGCTGATGCTGAAAAAGTTGATTGTTTCTGAGAGCCATTTTTTTAGTGCTGGCTTAAACTCAGTTTAAATGAAGTTTAGTTCAACTCAAAGTTTAAAATACTGACCAGTTTTTCAGTGCGAGTTTATAGTTTAGTTGTTTTGTAGGGCAACACTGTTTTTTTCTTTATGCAGATACAAAACTTCAGCTATTTATTTTCACTTTTGATACGATCGCGTATAAAGTTCTGAGTGATGATAGACGAAAATTTAAAGAATTTGTTATTTGCTACATGTATTGCCCGACCAAATTGCCCTATGCAAATTGGATTTGTTAATTTTCTTGTGCTCAATATTCATCTTACGTATGAACATTTCACTTATTTACATATGTATGTGCCGCTAGTTATACGAATGAGTCTACTCGTTCATCTAAATTTTGGCAGCTGACTACAAATACACAACTTAACAGGTGATAGTTTAAACAGCCAGATTGGGCCTTTAAATTTAGTTTAAACTACGTTCAAATTTGACTGAAAAACTGCAAACTGAGTTCAAACGACAAACAGAGTTAAACTCGAACTGAAAAACTTGCCCTGAGGGGCAATACCATCCAGGGTACCATCACTATCCGAATTTTTACCATTGCAACCGGAGTTAGGCAGCAACTTATTTTGCACTTATTTTCCCAAGCGAATTGATTTGGTAGGCGATGAAACATTATAAACGAGACAGAATTTAGCTACTAATGGACATGTTTTTCCATCAATTCCAATTTTTTATGCCAAAGTAAGAAGGTGGGGCCTTGAATGGTTTCAAAGCCGTTTCCACAACATTCTTAACAACGATGCTATAGGACCTATAGTATAGGTGGAGGATGTAACATCGATTTTTGTGAAAAATAGGGCTTTTAAAGTCAAAATTAAGTTGGCACTTATGTATGCATTCCCAATATGAACCATATCGGGCCATAAATACGGGTTTTTCAAACATCTCTAAACCTCATCGCCACCTAGTGAATTAATTCGTCTTTCATATTACATTGTCATCGGGTTTTTCGCTAAGTTCAAAGTTTTAAGTGTCTAGCTCATCGCGAAGTTGGTTAGAATTGATAGCAAAATTCCAGGTGATAGTATATGTATGTAAGTGATGTTAAATAAAAGCTTGTATAAACGTAACACTTTTATTCACTGGGTTTAACATAAAACTATTAAAAATAAATAAAAGATTTTTTATTGAAAGACTTAAAAACTATTTTGAATTTTGTTTAGAAAGGTTATCAACTATAAACTAATATTATTTCATTATACAGAGGTGGACAAAAGAACCATCGATTAACAAAAATGCGATAACATCGATGGATCGATAGTGCCATCAATGTTTTCTCCACATCTACAACTGTGTAGAAATCATAACGGAAATGATTTCAGCCCGAAATACCATGGTCGTAAAAATGACGCAGAAAAAACACTTTCTCTGTAAACATTTGGACTTCGTTTGAGCAATCTTGGTGGCTTCAGTGATGAGCGTGTTCACCAAGAAATGAAAACAATCGAAACACGATATAAAGGGAAAGATATTCCGTACATGCTTTTCGAGTACTGCTGGTCATTTTTTTCATAGAACGGACACAAATTCATTAGACACGGAAAATAACCGTCCAAAGTTTTTTCATTATCTTATTTTAATTTCCTTTGTGACAACAACCGGGCCTCAAAGCTATTCTTATTTTTTTATATCATTAGGAAATGCTAACCTATATACAAACTGGGTTAACTGTTGTTTTTTATTTATCTATGTATGTATATGTATAACGGATGCATTATATTAGAAAGTACCCGGTAAATGTAGAGCCAAAAACAAAAAATCTTGCAACCCACACATTGGATGCTCGAAAAGCCCTTACGTAGATTAAAAGTAATAAAAAGAAACTAACGAATAAGAAATATAAATGAGACATAAGAGGAAATTCAACAACAATAGAAGGCGCATAAACGACAAATGACAACATCAAATGATACTGAAAACATTGCAGTCGAAGGCTAACAAAACGATGTGAAACCACAATCACGAACACAACCACCATACAAATAACAATAGAAACAAGCTACCAATTGCAGGCTGAAAGCAACAAAAACACTAGAACTAGCTAAAAGCAACATCACACCAAAATGAGCAACGCAATAAAGCGAGGCGGCCAAAAGCAAGTGTGGGTGTTGGCTTATTACAGCCTACCTGAATTTTTGTTTCTGAACAATCGTACATTTTACGGTGACAACAAGATATACAGACATTAATTGTTGCACTATGCAGGTATTTTAAAACACCTACATACATACATATCCATGCCGTTCATTTAAAGTAGCTTAAGTGACGTTAGAAGGTTTGATTTTGAATTAAAAAATAATCCGCTTCTCTTGAAATTTTTTATATTTTTATTAAGTTTCTATTAAAAGTACATCTTGAATTACGCCTATGGCGAGTTAAAAATTCAAATATTTTTTGGGAACCTAATGAAATGTTGCCTTAAAGCGAAAAGGGCCTATCCTGACTTAGGCTACTTTAATTGAACAAAACAGATATGTAGTATAAACATACTTATAAATGTATGCATGTACGTATATTACGGCGGCTCAATTTGTATGGGAGATTTTTTCGACTATGAGCGTATAGAACCGAAAGATTCTAGGTGTAATTCTAAGTAAATTTACCGAACAAACCATGGGTCTAAACCCAATTTGGAGTTTGCGAAAGTACGATCTTAGGCTTCTTAGCATTTTGCTGTAGTCGTAAAGAAGTGCTTAAATTTTAAGTAAAAACATGCTGTAAGAGATTTTTTGGTATGGGATATCTACACTTATATTTACATTGAAACTTCCACCAGCGGGCGCAACAACAAACATTTTCACATTTTCTTAGAAACAAATTTTCGCGATTTGGCAAACTTCAAATTGATTTTAGACTCATGGTTTCTTGGAGAAATTTCCTTAGAATCCTCCTATGGTACACGCGCATTGTCAAAAAAATTTTGCTCGCCCTAATGTATATTTGTATTATACACTGAAAATAAAATTTCGTAAAAGTGCTACGAAAAACTTTCGTAGTCTTGGTTTTTGTACAATGTACGAAACTTTCGTTCATAATACGAACACATTATTCATAACGAAACAAGATTTTACGAACCATTGGTAAATATAAGGAAAGGACTTTCGTAAGGCAATTTTTCAATACAGTTTACGAAATCTTACGTTTATTTTACGAAACATATTCGTAAATTACTGAACAAATCTCTGTACGAATATTTTTGTATATTGTACGAAGGCATTCGTAATATTTACGTATGGTTTTAAAATTTACGAAATCTACAATTCTGTATTCGTACAATTTACTTAATACTTTCGTACATAGAACAAATGCAGAAACATGTTTTTTAAATTCGTACAGCATACGAATATTTTCGTACAATATAGTAAATTACCGGTAGTTTAATATTTCATCATATTTTTATGTATCGCGTGTCATTGCGAAATTGCTAGTTGGCTGCTGTGAGACGTATAATATAATTTTAAAAGTTTTAAAAAAATGTAATACAAAATTAAATATAAAAGCTGTGGATATATTATTTTAAGCATACAATGTTTTTAACATCGCCTACGCTGAACCTTGCGCTGTAATGTAGATCTGAAATTTTCGTAAGATGTACGCAAGTTTTCGTTATATTTACGCAGATTTTATTTTCAGTGTATGTAATATGAGCAGTACCCTGTCGCGAATTTCGACTACTAAAATAGCTAGCATTTCTTCAACTTCCTACGGCCAACTTTTAACATTATATTGACGCGTAGGGCGCTGCCAATGCACCCGCCACGGCTTTTGTTTTTTCTAGGTGGACAAATCTATTTTCTCGAATACGCTTTGACACAATTTGACACCACCTTATTCCTATAAGTTTTTGAGGTTCGAAGTCAGATTTGAAAAATAAAAAATGGCGGATCCAATATGGGGGTTGCTTATTACGAATCTGAAGTCAGATTTCAAAAACTCAAAATGTGACTCCGGAACACAACACGAAATTCTCAGAAAATCAATCACAGAGAAAGTACTCAAAATAAGAAATTAAACACATAAACTTACCGAGTTTTATTATAATGACTTGATTAATATATGTATATTCAAGACGTTATCCTTATATTGAGAAGAGCGAGGAAAACGAAGAAAAAATTTGAAATCTTGCTCGAACAACTTTGCATATATGGGATGTAGATTGTTGCTTCAGTTACGAGCGATCTTTCAGCAAACATATGTACGCACATATGGATAAATCTTACTTGGGATCAATTTTAGTCAAAGTGGACTACCGAATCTTGCAATACTGTCAATCGAAAGTGAAAATTCTGGAACTGTGAGTTACTTAGACAATCTTAATTCGTTCATTCTAATGGAAAATGTTAAGTTTAGAAAGGTTTAAAGAGGACCCAATAGAATTGCAATTCTCACTTTTCATTAAAATTATAACTATTTTCTTTTTCAATTTAACCATTCTTTATCTATTGCTGATAAAGATTTCGTATGCCAGAGGAAATGGGAATAGGAATTTGAAGAAACAACAGATGGACAAAGACATTTGGTTTAAGCACTATCCAAGCGCACCGTGGTGACTTTTGTGTGACGAATAATATTTTAGAGGCTTGTAGTTGACCGCATAACACATCTCCCAACTATTACTAATGAATTTCACGAAAAAAAATTTGACCCTTCCTAATGTACTAGTTAATATCAATATATGTAAGCTAGAGATGGGCATTAAATCAAACCTTTAATCCCGATCCCGCCCATCCCGAAATTCCATTTTTTAATTCCCGATGGCGTATCCCGACGTTTTTCAGAATTGTACCGCGGGTCCCGAAATGTAACACTAAGAGAAATTCAGATGTCTTTCATCGGGAGTGTCGGGAAAGGATTTTGGTCCCGTCCCGCCCGCAAAATCCCCATATCCCGCGCCCATCTCTAATGTAAGCATATATGTATGCATACGGTGACCATTCGTACCAATTTTGGCGGGACAGCAACGATTTTGAGAAAAATTGTCCCGCCGAATATTTTTTAAAAGTCGGGGCGTATAAGTGTCCCGATTTTTCATATTTGTACCGATTAAATCCCGATTTTCAGTGTTTTCTTTATTAATTTAATAAGAGTCTCCCTGTACTCTGGCCCAAAAACAAATTTTTCGTACAAACGTGGCAGCACTTTCGTTATTACAAAAGACATATGGCCTTATTCGTTAAAAATAAAGTAGGTTTAAAGAGCTTCATAAATTGACGTTTACATACATATCGTCGTTTAAGGTACAAAACCGCTTAACTGACTTTGGCTGCCAAAAATTGGATTTGCTCACACAAGCCCTTGGCTCAATCCTTATCAATTCGTCCTGAAATATACTAGCCAGAAATGCGATTGCTTTATAAAAAAGAGAACCATTTTGAAATATGAGTATTTGTACGCTCTAGAAAATAATTTCTACAACTTCACATACGCGGTTTTGCATTTTGCTGATACGCGGTTTTGCATTTTGTTGATACGCGGTTTTGCACTTTAAACGATCAATTTATAAACGCTTTTTAAGCTACTTTTTTTTATGCATAAGGCTAATAGAATATAAGAGAGCCAAAAACATAGCCAGCATCCTTATTTTCTAATGATATCTAGTTATGTTTTACTCTGTTAAACTGGTTCTCTCGCTATATTGCAGTCTGTTACTCTTGTCTTAATTTTTTAAAGGTTTTTATAATAATATGTTAGTTTTTTTATGAAACGATTTTAACTTGAATTTAGTGAAATTATAAAAAAATAATACTATTTAATTTCCTCAAAAAAATCATGGATATGAAAAATATAAGCTGAAGATACAGTGGCGAAAATATAAATAGGGAAGCCACATTTTAGCAATCCTTGGCTATTCCCTATTCGATTATTTATTGTTTATTATTTTTTTATGAAAGTGTAGCTCGTTATCTAACAAGGACCATGTAAGTCCAAATATCAAACTTTGTACAAAAATGAGCGAAATTCGGCAAAGATTCATCAAAATTCTTAGCTTGTTAATTCTATTTATTAGAAAAATTAGGAAGACGGTTGAATTTTCATTTTTTGTGGAAGGTTTTTCTCATTTTCTGCATACGGAAAAATTGTTGAACCTATTTTGTATGGAAGAAAAGGCGCGAACAAAAAATTGCCAAAAATCAGCGGTAAGTCCAAGCGACTTCAAACTTACACTATAATACACCAAAATTTTATAGTTTGCAAAACTGCATACTCAAAACAATTCTAGAAAATGTGATGTTAATGCTTCTTCGAATTTTTATAAATGTTCTGCAAAGTTTGAAATCTTGAGTTGCATGTTTTTTTAAACAGTATTTTATTATTTCCTCATAAAATAATAAATATAATTAACAAAGATAAGTGCCAAAACTTGCTAAAATGTCGTCTCCATATTCATATTCTCGCCACCGTATATATTGTGTGTACACATTTTTGCGATCACTTTTCATGTTTTCTTTCTCTTTGTTTTGTTTTCAATAAAACTGTATTAAAAGATGTTATGTCTTTTTATTATAAAAACAAAATTGTATGTGCGGATTCGATGCTTTAGAAATGCCCCGATTTTTGGCCGCGGAAATTTGGTCACCGTATGTATGCAACAATATAATTAAGCAGTGTCTTAATTGAACAAATATCTATACAAAAAAATTATGTGTATAAAAAGCAAGTAGTTAAGAATAATATCCCAACATACACGTGCATGGAAGTATGTATAATTATGTACATACTTACCAACACTTACATGCACTTGAATAGGGACAATGGTTTTCGCTTTCTAATGGCTTTATTTTTATTTTAAATAATTTCCATTATATTTCAATTAAAATACAGGCTATTCTCGAGCAAACTCCATCTACAAACTAACATATGCATCAAATTTGTATAAAAAATATCTTGTTTCAAATTTAGTAGATAGATATTCTAAAAAAAAAATTGTGGCGATTTTTTGATGCAGTTTACTTCTATTTGATACGTATTTAGATCATGGATCAACAGTCTTGCCCCTAAATTTCATTCGATTTAGGTTTTTTGCGATTTGTAAGATTATTTTGCATTTTTCGTAAAAAATGGTTTAAGAAAAATTTATAGCGAATTTATTTTTTACTTATTTATTTTTTTTTTAAATATGCCAAAGTTGTAGATAATTTCATTCTCCCCAACTATTGTCGAACATTTTTTTACTTAGATTATAGACGCCCCCATCAAAAAAGTATGGCCTTTGAAAAATTCAATATGGATTCCAGTATTGCGGCAAAATTAAAATCTATTAGGTCCGCTTGAAACATTTTCATTGGGATCCTTGGCACCGCTTATAACGTACGCCTCTAACAAAAAAAAATGTTTGTACAATAATTGTGGAGAATGAAATTGTCTACGTATTTTCAACAGAAATTGTTGAAAAATGGCGAACACCGTGACAATGTAGAAATGACAGGTTTTGCTAATTATTGACAATAAAAAATGTTGGAAATTAAATTCTCTATCCAACCATTTTTTACGAAAAATTCAAAACAAGCTTGCAAATCACAAAAGACCCAAAATCCGAGATAGGGGAATGTTGCCAGATGAAATAGAAGTAAACTGCATAAAAAAATCGCTACTCCAAATTATTATTTTTTCTTCGTGCCACTTTGATCTAATTTTAATGGGCTATTGGAATTTTTTTCAGCATGCTCCAATTTTTTTTATAGCGAAAAAATTGCAGAAGAGCATCAGAAAAAATTTCGGAATAGCATCAGAAAAAAAATTTTAAAATCAACTGTAATTTGTAGTTATACATACCATAATTGAATGGGCTACAGGAAGAAATTTCGACACTTGAATGAAAATTTTATTGTTTTTTTCAAATTTTTTACAAAGTTGAAATTTACATATGTCGAATTTCCACTAGGAATTAACATTACAAAAAATTGGAGCCAATTAAAAAATGTCGTGTGGAAATGAATTTCATGACTATTTTTTTTAATGCCAAGAATATTTTGTAATGCCCCAGTTTGTCATTAAGATTTCTGCTATTAAATGACTAGTGTATGTATTTTAGTTGAAAAATAATGGAAATTAAATAAATAAAAAATATCCCAAAAAACGCTAAGAAGTATTGTTCCTATTCAAGTGCATGGGAGTGTATGTGCATAAATTCGCATTACATACTAGATATCGCTTTCGATAGATTTTATCCAATTATCGCCAAACATATAGTGACAATATTTAATGTGGGAAAATTGCCATTTAACAGAGGAATTCATAGATTTTACGTTTTAAATAGTTTTTTTTTTTTCAAAACCACAAAACAAAAACTACGGACGTAGCTATGTATTCTTATTAAAATGTGTATACATACTTATGTTAGTGTGTTTTTCAATAGGATTACATTACATTTTCTCTGTTGAATTATTAAACGCATTTTTTGGCAAATCAAACAAGCAAATGCAATGAGTTTCTGTTGTAATATGGTTTGAACGGTGGCGCATGCGCAGCAGTTACCAGCGAATACATACATATGTAACTACACTTGTTGTACAGAGTCGGCTTATAATCGATAGCCAGTGTCTGGCAATTGGCGTCAACGGTATAATGTCACCAACCATTTATGGCAAAATATCATGTGTTAAGGATTCTCATGGCAGCGCATTATATTATGCTTAAACATATTGCAACAATAACAAAAACAAGGTAACAATTCCAGTCGCTAATATGAGAGTGACAAAATCTAAAATATGCAAGTACATATGTACTTACATAAAAATATGAAAGTCATAAATTTACATTTATGCGTTCATGGGCTGTCTGCTACTTTAAATTTGAATTTCATTGGAAAATCGCAAAATGTATTCCTCACACTAGCAAAACATTAGGTACTTCCCAACAAACATCTAGGGTAAGTTGAGAACTAAGGCTGTTTCTCAAGGGCACCTCAAGTGGAAAATCATAGCGTTCTCAACAAAAGTTGCATTTTTGTTTGTATGAAAATGGTACCGTTTCTCGTGGTGAGAAAAACTTAGTTCTCAACTTGAACTCTAATATAATTTCCCAATAGGTTTGAACATGATATGCAGTGTTGCCAGAACTTTTTGGAGCAACCGGTTAAATTGGCAAAAAAAAAACCGGCTAAAAACGGCTAAACTATTTCAACTAAATTTTATATGTTTTAGTTAAATAAATTACAAGTAGCAAGACTAGTTCTTTGAGAGAAGTTGCAAATTCAAGCTGGAAACAATTTTGCCAGCAAGAATTTGCAATTGGCAAAAACATGGTTGGAATTTTTGTCGACGATATCTTGAATAAACAAGTTCGTTAAATTTAAAAATTTGAATTTAAAAGAAAAAATGTAAGTAAATACTTGTTTACTTAATTAATTTAACTAATTGCAACGATTTGGAAGGTACTCGGCTGAAAAAACTGTATTCGTTATCGGAATGCAATCTCAACCAGAGTCGATATAGGAAACCCGACAACGAAATTGAAACGTTTGTTGAAGAAAGTCGGACCAACAAGAAATACACGTGTACATCCTGTGTTTTGCCCTCTGAATTAATTTTAAAAATTCTATACAAATTTCTTGTCTTTAAAATGCAACCGTGCACACTAGCTGGTAGAAAAACTTCCAAATTCTTGCAAATTTGAGTTCGTGCAGAAGTTTCTCTACTTGAGGGAGAATTTGGAAGCATTTTTTCTTACTATCTGATATTTTGAGCGATAATTCTTGCTAGATTTTCGACGAACAAACCTATTATCTTCCCTACAAGAAAAGGACTTTTCAGACTGATCGATTCTCGATACACTCAAATAAAAACCAATACACATAAAAAACGCAGTAAAAATTGCCCTTAAATTTTAAGGCAGTAAAACAAAGACCTTAAGTTAACATCAGCCGAGGTTATATGTTGACAAGGGATGCAAAATCACAGTTACACAAAAGAACTGGTCAGATTTTTCAGAAATCCTTTCAATTCTGATGTAAAATATGATGCCAAAAGGCTGCAGATCTGCCATTCAGACGACCAGTCATATGACCGGCAGATGTCTTGTAGGGTTCTCAGAGAGTTTTGCTTTACATAGAAATTTGTGCTGTTTTATTTTCATTTTGACGCATTTCAGTGTTGGTTCTTTTAATTCAAGTTGGCCTTTGGTTTTTGGAATTTAAAGAGGTTCTCAGCAAAAAAGTGTATTTAAAAAAATACATATCGTCACTAGAGACGAATAAAGGCGCGCTAGTGTTTCGACGGCGCAAAAAGACGCATAAAAAAAATTCTACGAAAAAAGGCGCTTAATAAAAACTTCGCCGAAGAAAGACGCGTTACCTAGTTGACGGCGAAGAAAGACGCGTAATCATACATTTATACTTGGCCAAGGACTGTCACTTTAGCATTATTCGCCAAAAACTCTACGGAATGTACATACTTTTACAACCGCAAACATAGTTGACCGCGAAAATAAGTTTACGCGTCCTTCTTCGCCGTCAAATATTTCAACGCGTCTTTCTTCACCGTCAACTATGTTAAGAGTCCTTCTTCGCTGAAGTTTTTTTTATGCGCCTGTTTTCGCGGTCAACTTTTGAGCTCGCGCCTTTATTCGTGTCTAGTGACGATATGTATGTCTACATAGTGCTTGAAAATATCCATTTTTATCTTACCTTAAACCCTTAGGAGTGGGCAGCAATGATGTTTTGTAATTGAGGCAGAATTGAATATGCGCTATCTGAGAAGACAATATCTACCTGTAATATTTATTCTGTGTGTTGGCACTATATCCAAACACAAACGCGTTTAAGCAAACTATCACACTTAAAATTAGTAGATAAGTCGGAGCTATTTTCAACTTGCACATCATTATAATTAAATTGAAAGGGCTACAAACCTGCATACCTAAATCATTTCTAAAAAATTGTTTTTGTAAACAGGAAAATGCTACGCTGATTTCCCTGGTTATCAGGCAATTGGCGCAAACAGTGTGAATTTGGTATACTACACTGAGATTTAAACTTTTGAGGATGTACTGAACAGATCGAATTCTGTTTAGGAGCTGATACATGTTCCCTATCAACTCTTCGCCTCCAACTCTAAGTAGCTCAGCCGGTAAACCGTCTGATCCAGCGCCCTTTTTGTTTCTTAGCCGCCTTATTGCTGTTCTCACCTCGTCTTACTCAAGTGGTTGAACGTGAGCTTCGTCCCTACACATTGGTTCGGGTTTTTCTTCAGACGCGCAACTTGTTTCGCCATTCAAAACCCTTCAGCAGGTTTCCTTCCATACCTCAAGTTTACTCTGGACGTCTGTTACCAGATTTACATTTTGATCTTGCGGAACCTAGCCTCGGTCTTATCTGCAACAAGGTAGTTATCCGAGTCGATGTTGGCCCCTCGGATGGAGCGCACGTCACGAACGCGTGAAGCGTACCTTCCGTCTATCACAACATCATCAATTTGGTTTGATCAGAGCTCGGCACCCAAGTGACTTTGTGGTTGATTTGATGCTGGTGTCTGGTACTACGTTCCTTCACGCGGCGAAACAGATCAGCTTCTCTCCGTTGTCGGAGATGTTGTGATGAAGCCTGAAGTTTCCTAATGTTGACTTCACCATCGTGGCGGGGGCAGCGATCATACGCTTTTCCTAGGCGCTCATTGAAACGCTCTTTAGTCTCATACTTCTTCTCCTCCTTCGGGGAGTGCACACAAAATAGGCTGATATTTTTAAATTAGCCTTAATTGTTAAATCCTACACAAAACTTTTTAAGCCGTCTAATGGCAGCTGTAGTAGATATCGCAAGCTGCCTAAGTCGAAGTGGTCCCACTGAAGCTCCATCTCTTGCTGCCGTGATCCAAGGCTCCACTCGGGTTGGTTACCACATATCGCACATTCGTTGCTCACGTTGCCCAGAGTTCGCGAACCAGGACGCAAGAGCCGGGATTGCATACACAGAAGAACGACTATACCACATTGCACCCCAATACTTGATTGAAATATTAATCGTATTTTGCTTATGAATGTATACATACATACATATGTATGTACTACTTGCTAGAAAAACGTAGAGCTTTAGCAATTCCTGGCACTTTCTACCCAACTTATACTGTTTTTTATTCTGTGTTTTTATGTTTATGCTCGAATAGCGATAAGGATATCATTATAAGAGTACTGATTTCCAGATGGTAGCTGTGAATGCTTAAAAATTAAATCGGTTCAGTGCCAATGGCAGTCTAGTAGTCGTAGGTCCAGTAGCTGTAAGCAGAATATTGTTCCATGCGAAATAAATATGCAAAAAAATCAAAATCCCCTGTGAAATATATTCAAGACAGTGAAAACGACTATTGTCAAAGACGCAACCCTTAAAACAACGCGTCTGAGAAGTATACGCAATAATTTTTGAAGTGAAACTTCTTTAACGGCGGTTGGTTGGGTGGGAGTAAATTGGCAAATTCAGCGGAAATTGCACACGGAAATGGTGCAACGGAAATGGTGTAACGGAAATGGAGCAACGGAAATGGTTGGGGCTGAAACAAGTACTTCTTGTGTGTATGCAACGGACATAATGCAACGGAAATGATGCAACGGAAATGGTGCAACGGAAATGGTTGGGGCTGAAACAAGTGCTTTTTGTGTGTATGCATATGGTGTGAATTTAACAAAAACCTGCTAATAAAAGGTTAGAGGATAAGACTTAGAAATAACAATACAAGAATGAAAGTAAAGGTGAGTACGTACATAGATAAAGAAAATTAAAAAGGCATAGGTAAAAATAAAAACAAAAACAAAGATGTGTAAAGATAAAGGTAAAAACGAAGACCAAGGTAAATTTAAACACTTTACTAATATACATATATAAGGGCAAAGGTGAAGGGGAATATGTTGATGAAGAAAATGTTAAACATAAAAGTAAAAATAAAGATGAGGATGAGAATACCGATTAAAGTAAAGATGAGATGAGATGATGAAAGGATATAGAGAGAGACAATAGAGACTCAATCTGGGAACTATTTTGGGATTTTATAGATTTTCGAGATTCTCGAGACTTATCGATTAAATAGTCGATATTTTTATCGGTTTTGTTATCGATATTTACCGATTTTGTTATCGATATTTACCGATTTAGTTATCGATTTTGTTATCGATATTCATCGATTTTGTTATCGTAATTTATCGACTTTATTAGCGATATTTATCGATTTGTTAACGATACTTATCGATTTTGTTATCGATATTTATCGATATTTATCGATTTTGTTATCGATATTTATCGATTTTGTTATCGATGTTTTTATTGATTTTCTAATCGATTTAGCTACTAATGGTATTATCGATGTTGCTATTGAAACTTTTATCGAATTTGTCATCGCTTTTGTTATCGATATTTTGATGGACGTTATATCGATAGAGTATGAAGATAAAAATGAAGATAATGGAAAAACACAATAACATGAATGTTATTAAAACGAACAGTGGTAGAGGTAGGGATCTATATTGATAGAAAAAAAGCGAAAAAATATAACCTTAAGCAAAAGCAGATGTGTGTATGTATAGAAAGATAAGTAACGTAAGTTTCACTTCTACAGTGTGGCCCAGGCGCACTTACTTTTTATACCCGAGCGCACTTGTGCACAAGGGTATTATAACTTTGTTCACATAACGGTTGTTTGTAACAGGCAAAACGAATCGAGATAGATATAGACAAATGTATACATAAATGATCAGGATGAAAAGAGAAATCGATTAAGCGGTGACTGTCTGTCCGTCCGTCTGTCCGTCCGTCTGTGCACACGATAACTCGAGTAAAAATTAAGATATCTTAACGAAACTTGGTACGTGTACCTCTTTCGAGCGTAGGACGGATGGTATTGAAAATGGGCAAAATCGGACAATAACCACGCCTACCTCCCATATAACGGTAATTTTCAGAAATACGAAAACTGCGATATTTTAGTAACTACTGAAGATTATTAACTCAAAATTGATATTTACAATAATTTTTAGAGGAAAAATAAGAATGTTATAAATTTTTGGAAAATGGGCGTAGCCACGCCCACTTATGGTTACATGTGTATATCTTGGTAACCGC
>NW_016157158.1:0-22021 GCF_001687245.7 Rhagoletis zephyria | reverse complement strand
ATATTGATGCTTGCAACAACTCCTTACCAGGAAATACGTCTATAATAAAATTTTGAAAAATGGGCGTGGCACCGCCCACTTATGATCACATATATGTATCTCGGTAACCGTTCTACCAATTTGTACCAAACTCGGTATTTTTATTGTGCTTGCTACATAAAAGCAAAACGATGAAAATTATTGAAATCGGACTAAAATTATGGCTTTTCATATAACGGTAAATTTTAGAAATGCTTTAAACGTCAATATTTTGAAATTTAAGGACGCTAATTTACTCAAAATTGATACACCCCGGCTTACCATGTAGCGGTAGCTTTCGGAAAGGTGAAAATCATATATTTAATATTTGCGAAGGGTATTTAATGTTCGGCTCCGCCCGAACTTAGACTTTCTTACTTGTTTTGTTTATAAATGTATTAAATTCTATGTAGTAACCGTTTTGGACGTTTGTAAGCTCCAAGCCATAGTTATTACTATGTATTGCTAAAAGACCATGCAAAGTTATCACGCTAAATTGAAGCTGTTGTAGCGAAAAAGAGTTGTCACTCAAAGCCATCAATATAAGCGCCTTGAAAAGAACGCTCCATAACACATAATGATTTTCAGATAATGAATCGTTACTATTTGTATAAGGGTGTTGTTTCATTAAAAGCCCACCAAAAACTGATCCACTATAGGAGCTGAATATATACACGTACACACATATGTATGCGTGTATAAATTGTACAAAAGCTACATACATAATACAAACCAAGTAGATAAACTAAAAAGCAAAATCAACTGAAAAATAAAAAGTGGAATATCCAAATAATACACCTCCTCACAGTAATACCTTTAAAGGAAACGAGTACTTTGTCATAACAAAGTGAAAATAAACAATTTCATTAACCAGCGAATACGAGTACATACGAATATGTACGTACGTACATATTACAGTCTTATACTATATACTGTAAATACATACAAATGTTTGTATGTGTACTTGGAAAAGTAAGGTTTAATTTTTGCAGGAAACGTTTGCATTTAAATTTCTAACTTTTCAATCAGATTTTTTAGAAAATTGTTTTTTTTTGTAGGCCATTAAATATTAATAAAATAAACAACAAACAAGTTGGTATTTGCTAAAAAATCGCATTGATTTCTGGAGATTTTCTTGCATACAGTGTTTAAATGTTTTAGTTTTAAAAGCGACGTGATGTTGACACCGGCGATGTCAATGTCATCTACATAAATACATACATCTGCCAGCAGCATCATGCTTTTACTGTATTTGGTGCCGCCGCGATTAAGATTGGCGGTCGTATTACGCTTTCCAACATCAAATTGAAGAAGTCTCATGAAAATGAGTCGCCTTATCTAAAACCATGTTAGGTCTCGAACAGCTGCTAGAGGTCCTTTACAATTTGGACGGACATGAAGGTTGTACTCAATCTCACTCTACATAACCGTATTAGTTACGCAGGTATCCCAGATAAGACGTAACATCGTAGAGGCATCTTCTCTTCGTGGTGTGAAGAAAAAAAAAATCTGATAAAAAGCAAATTTGACAATATGTCCAATCAGTTGGTTAAGTCTTATTTGCAGGAACTAGACCCGGTGTTGAAAGTCGATTGCGAAACTTCTCGGCTGTGTATTGCGACTAGAGCTTTACGATGTAGAACTTCCGTCGCCTTGCCTGACGCACAGATACGTATGTGGACTTTGGTTGGTGATCCGAGTCGATGTTGGCTTCTTGGATGGAATGTACGTCAATCACAACGTAATAATATTTTTTTTCCTCTCTTCAAGAAGAGGACATGCCGCAGCGAAGTCGGTAAGCCTCAGTCCGTTATCGTAGGTGTTGTAATGAAGACTGAATTTCGGAAGGTCCGGACATTCCAGGTGCCTATCCGTAAATCTAGCAGTTGTTTCTTTTGCGAGGGTTGGCAACCTTTCCGGAGTAATTATTTATTTGAAACTTCTCTGGTTTATCTAATAGACTATGTTTTTATATAGCGGATCTCAAACCCAGCGCACAAAATACTTCCGGAGGGTTTTTAAAGATTTAAATTCATCAAAGGTCTTTATTGAAAAATTTTCAAAAATATTATCAGTTTTATGTCCCAAGTTACTTGTTTCACCAGCAGAAGATGTTGATTCTGCTATTTAGACCTGATATAAACAATTTCTGAAGTTACTGAAATTCACAGAAGAGGTCCAAGTAACACTGTTGTGCATACGATTTTGAGTTCAACATCTTTGTTGAAAAATTCAGCTCAAGTAATGCGTTTTGGGTTTCATACCTTTTTTTACACGATTGAACGTGAGAATAAACAAGCAAAAAACAAAACCGACTTCATAAATTCTCATATTGAAGTTTAAGAGCACCAATAGTTTCTTCATGATCCAACGATCGGATCTGAACCAAATTAGTATGGGACCACCGTATTCGTTTGGAGACCACACAGCGCACTTTTTATAAAAATAACAAAACGTTTTTCTTAAGTATGCTCTTCGGTCGCTGAAATTTGAAAGTCCTGTTCCTTCATACGCTTCGCGTCTCAAGCTGATAAACTTACAATCTTTAGAAAGCCGGAGATCTATCTTTTCCTTAACCTTTACATTTAATGTTATACAAGGTGTCGTCGATTGTCCCTATTTCTTGGAACGGATAAGCTTCAATGTACCCAGACCGAGTCTCTTATCTATTTTACTTAGCAAAAGTCAAGACAAGATTTGCCGGTAATGCTCCCTTGGCGAGATCTATGCGAGAACTTAATATATTATCGGAAAGAATCGTAATTGATTTCTCTATGACAAAACAAGCTTTTTTAAATCTCCTTCACAATACTTTGTAATGTTAATATTGTACTGGCATTAGCAAAACCATTTCTGTCTGTAAGAAATATTGTTTCATAGACTAAAAAAATTAATAACTAAAAGGACATAACGAAATCTTCAACAAAAAAAAAATACCTAATATCAACGGTAAGTCCTAGTGTCTTAATCAAACTTGCACTTATTATATTAAAATTGAATGGGCTACAAAGGTTGTTTTCTTTATTTGTTATATTTAATTGTTTATTAAAAAAATTCTTATTTTTGCGCGCGATAACTCAAAAATGAAGTAAGGGGGCTAAAAATTATTTTTAACTTATAATTTAATTTATTAATTCTGAAATATATATGTATGTTAAATGCTTTAACTTAAGTCTAAAATAAACTAAGGACCGTTTCCTAAATTAGTTTTCATAATTTATCCGCCCTTTAAACCCAAATTTTGTTCTCAAAAAATGTGTTGAAAGGCAAATAAATATGTATTAAAAGTTACTTGAGAAAACGGCAATAGATCTATTTACATATGCCAACGAAGAAAACTAGCTTCTTGACTTTATGCTTCGAGCATCCGACTTCAATCTTTTGCATTTATCTAAATGAAAAACCCTTTTTTACAATTTATTTTTAGTTATCATCCCACACACACCGAAAGTGTTCCCATATACCGCTTTTGACTCATTCGTACTGTTCCCATGGTACATTTTTCGATCATTGAGCGCAGCATCGTGCCGCTCTGCTCGAACCTAACTCAGCCGGCGCGCCCTAACAAACTGTGCGAGCGAGCCATCGCTATGCGCCGCTGCACGAAACCCACACGAAAACAACAAATGCGATGTCGTTCCCGAAGAAAATATTCAAGCGATCGCTTGAAAGCGAATTTTTCATATCGTGCCTTTTCAGTTTTGTTCTTGGAGTCATCGCGTTTAGTTAATTTTAAAATTGCAATTCGCGTTCAGTGGAAAACTTTCAGAGTGCTTAAATAGAAAATCACAAAAACAAATTTGTAAATTCATTCTTTTGGAATTTCGCATCGCGACAAAGAAGTGTGTAGCGTTTAACTAAATCCAAATGTATGAACAATGAACTGTTTTCTACAAAAAAAAATAAATAAATCGATAAAAGTGATCAGTGTCTGAAAGCCAAACACAATTGCAGAGGTGCTTAGGAATTCCACATTTTTCACTTTGAAAGGGCAGAATGGAGGCAAAAATTGTTGGGGAAAACAACAATGCTGTCGCAGGCGTCGCCGTCGTCTCCATTCATTCCAAACGGCATCACGAAGCGACTGCGCTGTCCGACTTATGAAAATTCAGTATAGTTTTTGAGTTCTAAAAATGCTCCATGGAAATCTTTAGTGCTGTACATTGAGTGAATTTGGGCGGGGAACATTGTTCACAAGTCTGATTTTCCACTTCCGTTTGGTGTATTTATAGTTTATGTGAATATTTTTAGAAATTTATTTACTACTCTCGTTTGGAAAAGCGACGCAAGGCAAGTCGTTGAAGCAGAAGTAGAAACAAAGGCGTACAACGAAACGAGAATTTAATCTGTTTGACATTCCGTTTTCATCTTGTTTATCCGCTTTGTCAGCATATGCGCGATGAGAATGTGTGCGTATGTACATCCATATGTGTGTAAATATGTGCATAGCAAACAGGCAAAGTGTGGATTGAGCGATGCCTACCCAAACGAACCATTAAACAAAGCGGAATTCGAAAAATCAGGCAAAAACAAAAATAAAGAACAAAAAAAGCGACAAGTTAACGTTGACTGCGAAGCCAGCGTGATCAGCGGCGGCTTCGCTCGCATTCAAAACAGGAGCTGATCGCAAAAAAAAAAATAGCAGGCGGTTGAGCGACGATAAGCGGCGAAAAGTAAAGAAATACGATCAACTGTGCTCAAATTGCTTGAATGTTGCGTCAAAAGTACAAAAACAAAACGAATTACCATCTGGAATTCAACAAAATGTCAAGTTTCAAGTTTTCATCCGCCAACCTATTGCACCCCGATGTCGCTATTCTTTCCCTGATTCTGTCCGTTTTCCGCCTTGAGCCCCCAGCGCGCTTTTGGCATTCCATGTAAAAATTTGCACTTTTTGCAATTGCTGCAATTTGAGTACTTTTTCCTCTTGCATTACGCGCCCACATTCGCAGTTTGTCTTTTAATATCATCATTCGTTCCCTTCTGTAATGTTTTTTCGCATTCTCCTGCACAACGATCGTGTTTTGCATATGAAGTGAGATTTTAGTTTAGTTTTTGAGTACATACCTACTCACACTGTTGCCAACTTTGTGCTTTTCGCACTAAATTTAGTGCTTTTCTTAATTCAAAACGCGAAAATTTTTGAGTTTGGTGCTTGGTGCGTTTTTTGGTGCTTCTTTTTAGTTTGAAGACACCAAAACTGTAAATCTGAAACAAAAATAGAGGTTGAGTTTAGAGCAAGGAACTTACAAAAATGGAAACTAAAACATGGTACAATGACAATCATAAGCGAAAAAGCAAATGTTTGACAAAAAAATATGTGGCATCACTTTCAATCATGCCAGAGCTGAATACGGTAGTTTGCCATTCCCTGCAAAAACGTCGCATGTTGCTGGGACCAGAAATTGATCTTAAGACCTTTAATTTTGGCTGAATTTGTTATATTTTTTATGAGTAGTAAAAAAAGCACCAGCATCTCCTAACAGTGAAAGGAATAACGAACCTTCGACCGGCGGGCAAAAAACATCAATTTTTATTAACAATAAAATTTTGTACGCAAAGTCCATTAAATCCTCGAATAAAAAATTTGGCGTTTTTTTCGAGAAAAAACGCGATTCTTGGGTTTTAGTGCTTTTACAAATTCAAAGCTTGGCAACACTGCCTACTAACCTCACGGCATTGATTTATTAATTTATGTATTTCTGATTTACAAATGAACGTATTCAATGGTTTCAGAAATAAATACATTTAACCTTCAGTAAATTTTAACTTTTATCGCTTGGAATTTCTCAGGTTGATCTGTTCCCCTATGTGGAATGGATGATCTTTAAATTGCACGTATCCAGCCATCTACCACTTCTCCACCGGAATCGTCATCCTCTGCAACTGTTTTGATTTCAGTCAACACTGTAATTTGCCAAGGGACATGCGAGGAAATACTACCTACTTCAATTAATTTATTTTTTTTTTTCAATATTGCAGTAAACTAGGTAAACGTACCACAATCACAACAGACAAGTACGCATACATTGCTGAGTATTTGAATACATTGAGAATAAAACTATTGCGAATCCGACATATTGAGTGCAAAAACATATTGAGTGAAAAGTTACCTTAAAACGCTCATATTTTACAAAAAAGTGTGCAATAATTTGAAATCAAAAACCAGATCGAGTTAAAAACCTCAAGAACCTTATAAGTTAAGTGTGGCTACTGAATTTTTTCAAGCCATCTGAAATCTAACATAAGGATCGCAAATTAAATAAGTTCAAACTTTTTTTGTAATAAAAATCATAAACCAGCTTCAAAATGAGTCTGTGCGATGCTAACGTCCTTACCATTCAACCTACGCCCCAACAACAACATCAAAGTACACAAAGCATAGCCGATTATTTGGCCCAATTGCTGAAGGATCGCAAACAAATGGCAGCATTTCCAAATGTCTTTAATCATGTTGAACGTCTTCTCGATGAAGGTATGTATGTAAAAATTGAGGAATAAGTTTATATCTGGGACTATAACTATTTGGAACTTTATATGTACCTACATAATAAAAATTATTCATATAATTTGTTGAACAAATTAGATACAACCGTTATTTTCAGATACATTTTTTTCGACAGCAAATGATCCTCGGGTCTATAAAAACGCGGGTATGATCGAAAAAATCTCAGTTCTCGTGCCAAGAAAAGTCCTCGAATAGCGGATCTTTTTGACGGAGCAAAACAAAAAAAAAAAATGCTAAATAGCTAGGTATCAAATATGAACAAAAAATTTTAAATTACAAAATAATTGTTCTACACTGATTTAAAAATGCGAATCTTCCAAATATGTACTTATGTACATATTTCTGCTTTGCAAAAGAGTAAATTCACCTACATACAGTCAGAGTCAAAAATATGCGTAGCCTCACGATTTTGGCGATTTTACTTATTTATGCTTTCAAAACAAAATTTTCTAATGTTTTATAAACGGCAAAATCGACAACGATAATATTTTTCTTTTTAATTTTCATAGAAATCCTAATTTTCCAACTCGATTTCTTAAAATGAATATTATCGAGGATTTTGCCTGTTTTCTTCCTTAAAAGCAAGAACTAATTTTTTTTATATGATTGAAGGTACCGCGAAAAAATTCTCAAAGATCAACGGTAAATTTGGTATGGAAGGTATAAATAAATAAACTCCTCAAAACGTCAGGGTGAGCATATTTTTGACAATGACTGTATGAACATGCATATGTAAATATTTAAGCCGATTTACATAAAAAACTGGTTGGGAGTTTAGGCTAATGCTGTTGAAGTGTCAATTTTTGCCAGAAATAAATCTATGTTTCGGCTAATAAAAATTTCCGACCTAAAAACAGCCAAAATATTTTTTTTATAAGTATCTCTTTAAGATCCTATTCCCGTACATACATATCGATAGCTTACAATGCAAAGTTGCAAAGTCCATTTTTTTAATTTAAAAAAAATCGTATAGCCATTTTTTCAAGTATTTCGCAAATCTTTTAATACAACATTTTGCGTTGCTTGAAGCAAAGCAAAACTCTATACGAATAAGAAGGGTTCTATTTTTATTAAAAGATTTATTATTTTGGCTTTGTCGGATTTTCGGTGCCTCTTTTGGACTTAGCATATTTGCCATTCATTGAATATAAGCCAGAAAAAAAATATGAACCTCAATCCTTTCCGAAACGATGTATTTTTAATATTATTAAATTATGAGTTAATAGAAAGTGGGCGTAGCAATTTTTCATTCTAAGCTAGCGATATGTAAATTACCTTCTTCGATCAGTTGATTCAAACTAAGTTAAAATATATTCAAATAAAAAAATTCCCTTAATATATCGAGAATATGAATAAGTAAAATCAGCAATTCCAAGCAAAAGCTTAAACTTTTCGGCCCTGATGATCAGGAAGCTAAAACTAGATATTGGCAGAGATCTCACAGCAGAAGTTCCCACCACCAACCTTTCCGTCAAACTTCGACCCTTGCGCCAACTTAACCCAATCATCCATTGAGGAAATTATTGTGGAGCAAAATTTGCTTGTGCGTCATTTCTGAGTTATCTGTGTAGTCATGAACGAAATCGAAACGCCCAAAAATTTTAAGGTGTCCTGACGCTTCCTGCTTTCTTGAGCTCGTTTGTAACCAGTAAGCAATGTCAACCGCCATTAAACGTCAAAGTGGAAGTTGTCCGCAAAGTAGACGTCTCGGCGCACTCTATAAAAACTGGAATTTCAAAATGTCGATGTCTTCCCATATTCTTCACAGTTCAAAGAATTTTTATGACCATTAAATAGAATCGATTCTTTGAACATTCTCGGTACATTTACAGTACATATTTGCCACAAAATACTAAAATTATGGCATATGAATATAGTAACTACGCGTTGCTATGCCAGACTATAAAAAAACTAATGAATCACTAAAAATGTATCCTTAGTATTTTTTTTAGTTTTACCAACCCACGTAAGATAGATTCCTGTTATGCAGAGCTGCATGCCGAAGTTTAAATTTGTGTCCCTCTGAATTAGTTTTTATATTCTGGACAATAGCAAATGCTCGTCATCCCCACTTAAAAAATTGAGTCGTCACAATCCATTTTGTATACAATTTGGGCTATCTTTTTTGCCTCTTTGCTGAGATCTTAGCCTACAATTTCACGTGGCCAGCTATTTAGCAGTTTAATTAGCAGCTTTTTATGTGCGAAAATGAGATCGGCAAAAGCAACACCAATTTTTTAAGGTACATAAAGATCGCCTTTTATTGCGTTTACATTTTGTTTCTTCTCGATTTACTGTTACGCGGCCAGAAGGAGTCGATGATCTTTCTAAGTAAACGTGTTTTCAAAAACAAACAAAAAGCTCTATAACCCCAACGTGATCAAAGACTAAAAGAAAATAAAAATTTAACGTAAGCACGAGATAAATACAACATAGTGGAAATGAAGAAAGCCAGGTTAAAGTGATTAAAAATAAAGTTCGTACCAACTACTACTTACTCGCGTTTTCGTCTTCCCTTTTTGTGTTGCCTTTGCTTTTGGGGTCTCTCAATAAACAACTTCAACGAGCAGCCAGTTCATTCCACCTTAATCGCTTTTTTTGCTTTGTTTCTCCCCCACCTTCTTTGTATTTACTTGCTTATGAAATTCTTTTCCTTCATCTTCTTATGCTTCAATTTCTTCATGCATCTCCCCAGCGTGCAGCCCATTTTGGGATGACGTCTGTTTTCTTGCCACCGAATGCTCACGTTTTTGATGCACTGCTGCGGCTGTTTATCTGCGCCAGCAGCGTATTCTGAATGTTCGCTTTGTTGCATTGCCCTTGCACTCAAGTGTACTTGTGCGCATGCTTGTATGGATCTTGGCATGTGCTTGAGCCGCTGCATCTCCAGACAACGTACCCTCGAAGGCGCTGTATAATGCTATTGGAATGTTTACTTGTCTTATTTCCCGTTCAGTTGCCTTTTATGCGTATGTATTTATTTAATTTCTTCGTTATGTTTTTTCTTCTTCAATGCATTTATGATAATTCGATGCACAGTCGCGCAGCCTGGCATGGGGTAAAGTGCAAATACCGGCGGGATAATGGTGACGAGTGCTCTGCTGCCCACTTGACTTTAGCTCATTTACGCACAAAATTGTTGCATTATTTCTTTGCAACGTGAGTTGTCAATTTTTCAGTCAGTCAGTGAAATAGTATAGTATAAGGGAGAAGATATTTTGTGTAATTGGAAGATGACTTCTGCAATGTAAACAGTTTTTGAATTGAAAATAAATATTTTCCGCCGAAATATGCACACTTTGTTTACTTTGCGAATGCTTATAAAATGTGGGGAATAACCGCATTTTTTGTTAATTTCAGCAATTAATTTTAACGCATTGGAGCAAGTCATCACTCCGATTTCGCATTCGCTTATTTAATATTCTTAGTTTGCATTTCTTCTGTAAAATCGCTAGCAAGAACATTTCAGCATTAAGTACAAAGTTATTAAAGGGGGCTACACAAAAGGGCACACTTTTTCTTCGATATTTGTTGTAAGAGCTTAATTAGCATTTATTCAGGTCATCTAAAAAGTGAATAAAACTAATTAACTCATTTTGAGGACAGTAAATACAAAAGAGTTACAGCTAAAAATTTTTCAAAATTGAATTTATCATAGGGGTCATTCCATGTAAAAGAGGAAAACGATGTGAGTAAATTTTCAAATTCATTATTTTGCAGTTTCCCCGTACGAATCATTAATCTGTTGAAAAGAATTAATAAAATAAAAAATAAATGTTATTCTTGTTTATAGAAATGTTCACTTCATACATACATATGTATGTAATTACTTTACACCAGTCACAAGGAACTTTCCCAGCAGCCACAGTTTTAATATTTTTTAATGTTCCTATATATTTTACTACACAAAAAAACATGTCTTGAAAATTAACAGCTAAATTCACAAAAAATAAAATTGGCCTTTGGCAGCACAAAGGTAAAATACTTAGATGGATTTTTAGAAACTGTATGGTATTTTTTTAAAAGGAATTTTATGCCCTGGCTATTTACCTATGTTAAAAAATATATTTCATTTTTGTGCAAGCTCCGAAGACGTAGTTATTCACAGTTGATCATATTATGGTGTCAAATGTCCCACCAGTCACAATAGAAATATTATTTACGTCTCTTTTACAGTTTATGATAAAAAACAGCTACATATCGCTCATTTACTGTCATAGAAATCAAATAATGCATAATTACTCTTTATATCATGCTTCTCATTTTGCACAAATATCTTGCTAAAATCTTGCGCAGTTTCGACGTACAAAGACGATATCGTAACCTTAATTCACAAAAACTTCTTTCAAAACTGCGTTTTTCACAGATTTTGGTAGGAGATATTAGAATAAACCTTAAGTACAAATTTTAAAGTGTTAAAACCAAAAATAGCGGAGTTACATGTAACCTTTTAAAAAGACAGATAGGCTCTCTTTATAATGTTTTTTGTTTCCCCTGTAAAATCAAACATTTTTTGGCTGTGGCCTTTGTGAATTAAGCTAACGATATTCATCTCTTTTGCCTACATAGTGGGAGCAAATTGAAAACTCTTAAGATATCTTCTGAAAAAATCAAGGTTTTTGAGTTGTTGATGCTTTTTCCAGATCAACAATTTATTGGCTCTCATGCAATTTTCTAATTTTTGGTTTTGCTATTGTTCTTTATTTAGTGCGCGATTTTTTGACCACAATAATGCACAATTTCAGAAATCCAATGAATAAGGAATGCAAGCCTGAAAATTTTTCATGTTTTGCTCACTCAAATAAGCATTTCTTCGGCCACAATTCGATACCTCTCTGAAGCTGGCAGGACAACTTTTTCCCAAAGCAAAAATTCCTTGAGGATAATTTGCCGTTAATTATCCGTAGATTACGGCAAATTATCCGACAGGAATTTTTGCTTTGGGAAAAAGTTGTCCTGCCAACTTCAGAGAGGTCAATTTGGTAGAGAGCGCTACCAAATTTTTTGTTTAACATTTTCACGAACAATAACGCAAACGTACACATGTTTTTACCTGTCTGCGACGCTGTGAGAGGCCAGTTTCAGTTGCTGCGTGAGTTGACCTTTTTTTTTGCTTTGGGGTAAGCAAAACAAGCTATAAGTAACATGATTTCGAGCCCTAACCGCCAAAAAACGTAAGCGATTTTTTTTTTGAAAATTTTCTTTTCATGCAGAAATGCTCCTAGGGCATCTAGTTATATGCGCTTTTGCATCAAATAGAAAATTAAAAAAAAATGTCGCTTAGGTTTTTTTGACGGTAAGGGCTTAGACCTTCGCTTTGAAAACCAAGTTACACGCACACACTCATGTCAAATTACAAACCTACTGTTTCGAAACATCGAAATGGTTAACTTTGCATTACCGAGTCGGTATTGTTGCTTTAAATGCTATCCTACCAAATGTTGCGTGTTAATTACAAAATAATACAGCTGCACTCCAATTTTGAAGAACTATTTTTATCTCATGATGTACTCAAAGTATGAGCTATTACTTACAGATTACGTTACTCGCATACTTTTAGTGTCTTAATTCGAAACATTAACATTTAAAATATGATATAATAACTGGTTATGTCTCCAAATCTATTAAGATTTCCGCAATCGACCGATAATGATCAAACACGAAATTTATTTCAATACATTTTTTGTACCAAATTAAAAAATTTTTATTTTATTATTTTCCGGAAATAAAACGAGAAATAAAAGCAAACCGTGCGCACCACATTTACCAACCGCGATAAAGCTGGTCTTTCTTTTTTTTTGCTTGTTTGATAATAGAATTTTTAGATAATTTTGTCTAGAAGAGAGTTTAAATGGTTCATAAACAAACTAAAGTAGATTACTATTTCTCCTGTTAGATATTCGTTAACCGACCAAACCGGGTTGCTACAAGACCAACAGAGGTAACCACCACGCGATAAGCGTTTGAAAAATAAAGAATTTAATTTTATTGTTGAATAGACAAGGCGCAAAGTCGAGTGACAACACATGTACATAATATATGTATATGTACATACTATATATATATGTTCATATGTTCATCCAAAATTTACGAGAATTTCTAGCGTGATACACCGCGAATTGTAGCAGATTAAATTCAGTAACTCCAAACAAATTGGCTGCAAATAAATATCATATCGCGGGAACTCTTTGCTTGCTTGAGTATTATGACACCAGTAGTTTCACAGAAATGCACACAATTTAAAAACGAAATCTAAATAGCCGCTCACTTAGTTTTAATTAAAATTTATTATGCAGATAACCGCAGAAAAATCAAGATGAAAATGAAATTACAAAGAAGATGCAAAGAAACCGCTACATAAAAGTCATCCATAAAACTACTAAAATGAAGTTAGTTTCTTCTACATTTTACATTGAATTCAATTCGCATGTTTAGTCTATTTTCTGTATCGAAGGTTTCGAGCTTGTTTTTTTGGTCGTTTTGATTGCATACGCATTCAGTATACTTTTTTCCTTACCCCCTTTTATTGCTTATGCAAAATAATTTGCAACTTTGGTCAAATCTTTAGGAAAAGTGAACTGGACTTTCTCTTTTGAACTGTCTGTTGACATTGTGATATATTTACAGCTCATTGAGTGTATTTTTTACCTTCAATGAACTATCTAAACTAACAGATTAAATCAAAACATGTTTAAATATTAATTGGATGCAATTTTTTTAGTTGATTTACATACGTGTATTTTCTTTTCACTATCGTAATTAACTTTTTTTCGATCACTTTTGATTTAAAAAAAAATAAGCAAAAAAACATATGTACATATGTACATACGAAAGTTTATACATACTATGTGTTAAACGTGAGCTAAATGTCCCTTTCGCATAAAAAACTAAATTTAAGATTCCTCTCAATTTTACCTTTTATCTGTTGAGCTTAAGTTCACTTCTTCGGTTGAGCCCGTCGTAGTCAGTTTTTTTCGTGAAATCTACGAAAATGGTATCATTCAATCGAAATGGGTACCTACGATCAGTGGTAGCTACGTTTTGAACATATGTAGACTTTCGTAGCACATTCAGACATCTTATTACATTCAACGAGCAATTCTTGTATATAAATATACATATCCATAGGGTTCTCGGAAACGGCTCTAACGATTTTGATGAATCAAATGGAGGGTATTTTAAGAATCTCTAATTTAAAAATATTTTTAATAGGGTTGCCACCTATTTTGCGCCCCATATTTATTTAATTTTTGTTTAGAAAATAAAGGTACAATATTACTATTCATGGGTAACAAGAGAAGGTTCTTAAGCAATGCTTTACTAAGTGTTACCCCTCAGGACATTGGTGTAAGGTTGCCACTTATTTTCGATTCTACACAATTTACCTAAAATATCGCAATATGAATATCAAAGGAAAGGTATTGTTGAGAACTTTTATCCGAAAATATTTTCGATCAGGATTGCCACGCTTTTATGTAAAAAATTTTTTTATTTTGTTAATTTCAATCAGAATTTTTTTTGTATGTATACACAGTACATATACGCTCAATATATGTACTATTTCTCCAGCGTATTTCTAAATAGAGCTGCCACCTAAATATCAAAGTAAAGTACTTTATAGATACCAAAATAAATTTTTTTAAATTTTTTTTCCAAAATATTTTTTACAGCTATCTAAGCGACTAGTATTTGAGACCCAAACCTTAAACACATTAAACAGTATGTGCACTCCGAGAAAAGCTCGGTCAACCTGGTTCTTAATTATAAATTCGGCTAATAGAGTCACCTAAAACTGTTCATTTTATATGGGCCGTATGCATAAAACTTAAGCAAATGTTTTTTCTTAAAATTTCAGACCTTTTACTTAATTTGTTTATATAAACTTAAGTGAAAGGTATAAAACTTTAAGATAAAGCAGTTGCTTAGTTTTTTTGCATACGGCCCAATATCTTATAAGTAGTTTCAGTCACTCAATTCAAATTAAAAATTCCAAAATAGATACCAAAATTTTAAAAGATCTTGTTTTCATTTCCGTGACGAAAAAAATAAGTTGAACCCAGTGCCATTAGCTCGTGTACAAGAATTAAGCTATAAATCTCTAACTTTATTTTCGCCCAACCCGTAAACGTATTCATGGTGACCTAATTATGTTACCTGTTATACTTATGAACGTAAGTATACATTGTGCGAATATTAATATACATACATACACATGTATACTTACTATGTAAGTGTGTGTATAACAGTGCTCAAAACGAACCTGAATTACAAAGATTATTTTGGAACTACTGACATACAAAAAATTTTGTTGATCACTTCATTGCGTTCGCTTTGCTTAGCTAAGTCTGACTTTTTAATGTCTGACCGACAAACTGATTCATACTTGTAGCAAATTATTCAAAGCTCTGAAACAGAGAACTGCCAATGCTAGCCTTGCGGACGTTACGTTCGGACGTTGTTATTTTTTATTTTTGTCGGCAAAACGTTGAATACTCTGAAGAGAAAATAATGAAGTGAACAAAATGTATTATAAACCAAAGTAAGGGTTGGATTAAATTTAAAATAATTGTATATCGACGGCTTATTTCAATACACAAAAACTACTTTCTGCTTATTGAACCCATCTGGGACTTAACTGCCATTACTGATATTAACATCATCGATAACAGTTGAGTCTTACGAGGATTTTTATATCAGAATCGCTTCTTTCTAAAAACTGCGGATAGGTTGTATTGAATATAAGCCCTCGATATGGTTATGTTGCGTACGTTGCTATTATTGGGGCTGAAAAAATAATTTGTAATGCTTAAAACTAAGGCTAATCGGAGCTTTCTTTCAAGAAGTCACAGGGCAGAAAAGAACTCTCAAATAAGTGTGTTAGTTTTTGGTTCACTATTTCTCAGATTTGCCCATATGTATAAGACAAAGCATGATTCACACTTGTTTGAAGCCAATACCACTCACAGCTTGAATATAAATACAATTTCACAAGTCTAGCAATCCAGTGCGAAAGTGGAATGTATGGTAGAATACAAAGTAATTTATGGTTCTTATAGCCGATACATAACCAGATATGCGATTTTCTGTACCGGAACGTCCTAGAAAGAAATGTATTATGTGCCGATTTATAAAACTATACATAGAATTATAAATAGAAAAAAAACAAAAGAAGAAATAGCGTCCGTGCCCAACAACACGCATACATTCGGTTACAGCAGCTCTTGAGATAACACCCTTGTGGCTCAAAAAGAATTCATTATTACTCCGATAGCTTATCAATGCAACAATTCGGACATCCCAAGGATTCGGCTTCGAACCTTCGGCTACACATTACCCGTTCGATTATATTGCGGTGCATCTGTTCGTTGAAAAGTAGTCGCCAATCTCTTCATGATACGAAAAGGTAAAACATACATTTCCCATTTTTCCTTTGGAAAGTCAAGCCTCTTACCTATATCTCGTTATACATACATTTAATTCGTTTTACTCATACTCGGTAAGTGAAAAGCCTCTACTTGCTGGTTACGATACAAGCCTTTTGACCTCAAGTAAACCTTTAAATAGCTTTGAAAGTTACGCTGTTTGTTGCAGTTCCCTGCTGTGAAATACACTTTTTGTTAGGAGCTCATACACATAAATGTGCTTGGAATATAAACGTTTATATTTTGTGAGCCAAAAAGGAGATAATAAATAAATAAAATAAATTTGTTTTATAATGAGAAAAAATTTTGCTTGAGGTCTGGAACTCAGACAATTATGTATGTAAGTATGTACATAAAGATATACAAATTAAATTTATACTTATGTTAAAATAAATTCATGGCTATTTCAAACTTTACGAGTGGCACGAAATAAGTTCGTGATTTCGCAGCACTAATGTCATTTGAATCGACTTCTTTATTTATTTTTTATTAAATTGGGTGTTAGGACCTTAATCGGACCCCTTCTGATACCACAAGGTAATAAATACTACATATTTATAATCAATAAATTCAGATTACGATTATAAAAAACGTATAAAAATTATAAAAATTTAATTCAAAGGATTAAAGAATAAGAAAACCACAAAAAACACAATTTATGTTCATTCATGAATTGATAAAAACTAAAAAATTTTAAAAATCAAACATGATGTGTGAAATTGATGTTTTTGAAGAAATTAAATACTTTAAATAATACCTTTGATTGACTTAAAGTTTTTTACAAAAAAAAATAATCAACTTTAAAAAATATACATATACAAATGAACTGAAAAGCAAAAAATAAAATTTTAAACCTTAAGTATCAACTCAAAAAATATCAAATTATTTCCTTGTTTCTTAAAACAGTAACGAGAGTAAATAACTGTAGTACACATTATATATTTTACTTAGTCTAGGCTCTCATAAACATATGTATACAAAGTAATACTCATTTTAGCTAACATAGGATGCATTCCAAAACGTCAAAATACAAAGCATACATTACATACTTCAGTGTTTCATTTTTTATTTCTTATTTTACAAAAATGCATATCTGTTTTATTGCATAATTGTGCATAATTTGATAAACCTTAATGGGCCACCTACTAAATGTGCGAACGTGCTTCAACAAAGTTGGCAACGTGCGCAAAAATATCGTATCGCTACGTATATATGTACATTAGGGGGGGGGGGGGGCCCTTAAATGTAGGAAGAAAATTATTACCTCAGATTTCCTAAGCCTCAACCCCACGTCGATGCTACTAAAGTTGAAGATATCACATATAAATTTTGGTCCCGATTGGAGACGGTTAAGGCGTGTCGCACAGGGGCCAAAGTTTAGGTTCCTCTATGGAGACTCAAAAAATTAAAACTAAGTTTTTTTCGTCTAATACCCAAAATCGATACTACCATAGTCGGTGATATCACATATAAATGTTTGTAAAATTTCATTTTCTATGAAGACGTCTTAACCGTCTCCGATCGGAACCAAAATTTATATGCGATATCTGTGACCGTGGTATTACTTATTGAGGGGGTGAGACTGAAAAAAATCGTTCATTTGATTTTTTAAGGACCACTCAATGCACATACATATGTATGTATGTATGCATGTAGGTATTTAGTAAGCAGTTAATAAAAGCGTTAATTTTTTCCTCAAGCACGAGTATTTTCATCAGAGTTTTAGCTGCACTGACTTTGAATATACACAAGGCGACGGTAAAGGAGCATAAAGAGAACAATTAATGGAATTAATGGCGATATCGATGCGTATAGAATTTTAAAGTGCAATAGATTTTATATTTAATTTAATGGCCACCAAGTATGACCGATACCAAAATATGACTTTACTGCAGTTGTTGCTTGCAAGGAAAAATTAAGAGAATAAGGTAAGGACAGTATTGTCTTTGGCTATGCCGAAGCCTCCATACCTTTCATGAATACCAGAAAATTTAACTTCAACCTATTACTGCATTTGTAATCAGTTTGTGAGTTATACATTATACTAAATTCATTTTTAAAGTGGAATTTGTGCGGCGAGGTGAAGTACCTGCCTTAGCATCCATGCAAATTATGTATGTATATAATGACTTGTGAAGTGCAGGGAAAATCGAATTCAAATGAAAAAAGTTACGCATAAAAAATAAGTCCTTATATGAGCTGTTCTTCCGAAAGCGGGAACGCATTCCCTTGCAATTGGGCCCCTTTCATATAAAAAAATAATTAAGAAAATCATGCAGATGGTAAGGCCATCTACATTCCCGAGAACCCTTTATGTAATTGCTTTACTCCTTTTTTCTACTGGGAGTATACACATATAATTATGTATTGAATAGAGATGGAGATTGAATGTAAATATGGCTGCATTCCAAAATGTCTAAATAAAAACATCAGTTTATTTTGAGGTTTGAGGTTTAGAAATAAATGGAAAATGAGTATTACTTTGTATACATATGTTTAAGAGAATCTAGACTGAGCAAAATATATATAATATGTACTCCAGTTATTTTACTTTTACTGCTGTTTTAAGAAATAAAAAAATAATTTGTAATTTTTGAGTTGATACTTAAGTTTTAAAATTTTACTTTTTGTTTTCAGTTCAATTGTATTGTATGTATGTATATTTTTTTTAAAAGTTGGTAAAATTTTTTTGGTAAAAAACTATCGAGTCAATCAGCGGTTCAGTATTTTTATATGAAAATAAAAAGGAATGTTTAGCGCATAGATATACTACTATTTGAATTTTTTTCCTAAGTGTATGAGAAGTTGGTAAAAAATGTATGTGATTATAAAAATAAAAATTTGTATAAAAACATCGAAGTTTAAAAAACTGATAATTTTGTTGACAAATAAAATTTCTAACTGCTCTCAAAAAATCATAAGATTCGAACGAATGGTTGCTGGAATATTGCGAAAAACGTAAAAGTCTGCATTAAAATCTAATTGACTCGTCGAAAAATAAATATTAGCGCAAAAGCTTTGGTGTTTATATTGCACATCATACTAACTTTCAAAATGGGCGAATGACATATAAAAAATCGAAAAGTTAACTTTAGATGGCCCTCGGGAAAACTTGACTCATATCTGAATAATCAGTGCCATGAGAAATGCAGGTACGTTATGGGGCACCAATCTTGACGATTTTCTCAGTACCCTTTGTATGATTAATTAGTAAATAGCTTGCACGGCGTTAGCTGTTTAAATGAAGGAGTTTTAAAGTAAAACTTCATATCTGAATAACCAGTTGCATGGAAACTATGATCCGACATTTATAATTTTCACTGTAAACTCTCTCTTGGTAATAAGTGAAAATGGTACGAAATTTTATGTTCCTAGTTGCTATCTCTTCTTCTTCTGGCACTTACAACCATCGATCCAAAGTTGTAATACCGAATAGCGAATCAGATGTCCTTGATGGTAGTAGGTTGAATAAGGAAATGGATTAGCAATAACAGTTTGCAGGGTGTGCTTACCTACTTTACGTTAGACGTAGAAGATCTGCTTCAGACATTAACCAACAGCAGCATGTTGTCTTATAGTTATAATAAGCCAGGCAGACATTTGAGAACATTCTTATAAAGAAGGCTAATACTAGGAAAATGTCGAAATCGAATCCTTTCGAAATGAAAAACGGTCGAAAGAAATGCAAAAGTATTTCTACAATAAAGCATTTTGCCAATCTCGTTTGATACCTACATTAAAATATTTCGTTTAAACTTTTTAATAGAATTCATTTTAACTTTTTAAACACATAGCAACCATCTCAAAGTATATTTAGTGTTCAATTAATTGACTTTTACTTTTTTAACAGGTGGCAACCCTCTTAAAAAATACTTTCGAAATATATAGTTTCTGAACCGCTTTCGTTTGACTTGACACCCACATTGCTGTAACATTTTGTTTAACTTGTTAAATTAATCGATTTTAACTTTTTAATGGGGTGGCAACTCTCTTCAAGAAATATTTTACATATATGTTAAGCCAGGATATAAACTATCTGTATTCCAAATTTAATTGAAATACATCCAGACGTTTTAGCATGAAGGAGCAACAAACATACTCACAAACGTTGACATTTATAATCTTATGGCTTTATTCATAAAAAATAAAGTAGCTTTATAAAGGGTTTATAAATTGAAAAATGTATCTAATTCGCGCGAATTTTACACATCATTCATTACATTATTTCGATATATTTTTTTCGAAAATTTTTTTCTCGACATTCTTCATTTTCTATTTTTTTCGAAATTCTTTTTCGGTGTTTTTACGTTTTTACGTTTCGACGTTTTAAGTTTCGTATCGTACCAGACCCTAATTGTCCAAAACAATGAGTTCGGAAATATACAGGGCTTCTCACTGCTAAATCTAATCGTCTTCCGTTATTAGCTTTTTTGTCTAATATTTTCCTAAAATTTTGTAAAAGGCCGCTTAGGTGGCTCTAAGATTAAATTAATTTTAAAATCCCTAAAAATTTATGCACACGTACAAATGTACATTTCCATGCAAACGCGCACGTTCAACACAAATCGCTTTATTATTTCACTCTTGATTATTTCTGCCATCATTTTAGAGTCGCATCGGTTTTATAGATACATTTTTATGTACATAGACTTATATGTATGTATGTATATATTACATACCAAATACGTATATGTATCTGTGTAAAATCTATAAAAATCTTGATTGAAAATAGCCATAAACATAAATTTGGGCAGTTGACATGTTCGACACATAGTATAAAATCTCAAGAAAACAACCAAAATCAAATTTATCAATTCTTGAAATTATAGCACATGAGAAATTTCGGAGGAGTGTAGAGGCTACATACATATATGTAATAGAAAAATTTTCTTCACTGCAACTAAACGTAAGCATCTTAAGACATAAGCCGCTCGAAAATACAAACAAACCTTAAATACATGCATGCGTCCTATGTATACCCTGCAGAAAAAAAAAATTATCAATAACCCACTTGTAGTTAGCTGTTTTGAGGGATTTCTATAAAATATATAACTTTTAGCTAGCTAAAAAAGCCAATTTGAAACTAGGAAACGTGGTCCCATTACGTTAAATTTAAAGATATATGATTTATAAAAAAAATTAATAGCGAAAATTAAGAAAAACGGCGGTTTTTGTATTAGCAAATTTCAGTGCATCTAAAGTTTCTGAGGCGTTGTTTACATTTACTTGAGAATTGTCAAAATCGGCAAATCACAAGTAGCGGTTTCTGTAACGTGCCACATTTGTTCGCTACATCGTGATGTGATAGAATGAAACGCTGACAGCACTCCGCAAGGTTGCAAAAAAAATTATGTTCGAAAAATATTTGATATGGCAGGAACCGCTTTACACTGTCAAGGAAAAAATTGCCAAAACTCAATGCAATTTTTAGCAACTTCAATCTAGCACTTTGTTATACTAAAATTAATTTTTTTTTAGAGTAATTAAGTTTGCAATTTAGGTGAAGCCTTACAGAATTTCTTTAATTTTTGTACAAAGCTTGATCCAAAACCTGAGATTTACCACATTTTTTTGAAATCTACCACATTTATTTTGCATTCTACCACATTGTTTTCCAGATTCTACCACACAGAATTTTTTTTAAGTCCGATCACTGCTTGTAGTTAGATTGATTGTTTCCCACAAGGTATACATATCTACATATATATATGTATGTATGTATGTATGCATGCATAAGTAATAAAGAAACAGAAAAATATCCCAACGCGGCGGCTATAATCGTATTTCTAGCTTTCTACGCCCACGCAAGCTTTTCCCAAAGCGACAAAATAACCTCTCTGAACTTGGCAGGACAACTTTTTCTCAAAGCAAAAATTCCTATCGCATAATTTGCCGTTAATTATCCGTAAATTATCCGTGAAAAGAATAATTTTGCCGCGGACATATTTTAAAAAATATCGAGTGCCCTGCTAACTTCCGTGGCACCTTCTGAAAACCAATGAAGGAAACCAGCTAAACCTCCAGCTTCCGTGGAAGTTAGCAGGGCGCCTTCTGAAAACCAATAAAGGAAACC
>NW_016157157.1:602349-611076 GCF_001687245.7 Rhagoletis zephyria | reverse complement strand
ATCGGTTGGTATCTCAGTCGTTGTCGTCAAGTTCCACTAACGGCAACCCTAGGAAGCGTGCAGCTTCTGTGGGATCTGTCCACAGGGACAGGGCCGTTAGGGTTGTCGGGTTTTCCGGGCATGCGAAGAGATGGTTCGAGTCATGTGGGGTCTCTCCGCATGCCGGACATTTGTTCCGCACATCCTCATTCAGCCTACTCAAGTAGGAGTTTAACCTGCTGCAGTAGCCGGATCGAAGTTGAGCGAGTGTAGTGCGTGTCTCCCGAGGCAGATGAAGCTCTGTCTCGTCAATGGCCGGGGGTGGTATGCCTAGAACGGCATTCACAGGTCTAGAGTCTACATAACTCGAGACTGAGTCCCTGTGAATGCCGCTGGGCGGGGTTGTTGTAGCCGCTACAACAACAACAACAACAACCATTTATATATCTCTCCGAGAGAAACCGTTATGTGACTGCTTAATATGATAAGTATCTATCCATTTATCCGAAAAAAACCAATATGCTTTTTCGATGAAGAGTTATTTTCGAGCCCTGACTTTTATAGAAAAATAACAAAAAAATATTTAGTTGAAAAACATTGCGAATATCAAAAAAAAAATCAAGCCTTGTTTAAGTGACTCTATGTATTAGGATTTAACATTCTTTCTTTGACTATGCCTTAAAAAAAATCAGTTTTTTCGTTCTCCTGTAAAATTTGCAATTGGTCGATGGGCGGTTTTGCAAAGGCATCGACGACATGTAGATGTCAGCGTTCACAAAAACTGCACATAACCTCACTTTTTCTCTCCTCAATGGTCCACCATATTCTATCTATATACTATCTGTCTCACTGTTTTATGCAAAAATATTGTTCCTAAAAAAAAGTAATATATATTTTAAATAATTACAGAACACAACTTCGCTTTTCTTGCGTGACTTTTGTACTTTTTTTTTTTAAATGTGTGTCTTTCATTAGTCAAATTGGTTGAGTTGTTAAGCAATTAAATTTATTATTAGCTTTTAATCTGATTAATTTTTCACGCTTTGTTTTACAGCGTTTTTCGCACAACGATATCTAAATTAGGTACATATATATGTATGTGCATGTGTAAATATGTGTTTTTTTATTTTTTTTATTTTTTATTTTTTATTTTTTTTTTATTTGTAAATATGTGTGGACATAACTATCTGCAATTTCTCACTTTTACTCAATTTAATTAAAACACGAACACTCTCGAAAGCGAAAAGTCAGCGTTCGTTGCATCGGCGTATTTAGCTTTTCATAGCAATTTGCTATTTTTCAAGTTGTATGTAAGCCATGCACATATCGCACACCGTCTACAAAAGAGACACAACTCAAAATAATACGTTTGCCAGAAAATGCGAATAACTATTTCTTAGCACATGATAAACATCTGGGCAAGGGCGGCTTTACCTTACATTGGTTTTTTTTAACAAATTATAAATTATAAATTTGCTCCAGCTTTTACCGAAATGTAAATAAAAGCTCTGCGTACATTTTTAGCGCAAAATCTCAAAAATGCCAAATTTTCAGTTGTGTCCCTTTTTAAGATGGTGTGCGATATGTTTGTATTGGCTGCATAGCGCCAGCACGTGTCAAAGCCGCAGCATCAATAGCAACAACAACATCAAACTATTACCGCATTGGAAAGTTAAATCTAATTTTTTGTTGTTTTTCTCTTTTCAATCTTTCGCATTACATCAGATATGCACACAAATGCAATATTATGCAGTTTATAAATAAATAGAAAGAAAGACAAAAAAAAACAGGAGAAAAATATATGTTTTAAGAAAAACTAGTTAATGGGGTCAGGAGCAGCTAAAATTTGTGTAATGCAACAAACAATGCAATAGACAATAGACAAATGTGAGTAAAAATGCTTCCAAAAAAATAGATAGAGAAATCCGTACATATAAAGTTTTCTCAGTGGTGATTAGGCATTTTGCGAATACTCAGCAGTGGTGAGCCGGTTTTGAACTCGCTGCTTCTTGTCGTCAATCAGCACCCTTCCTACGATTTTAATTGCCTTGAATTACAAGCAATAATATGTTAATACTAATTGCTGTGATTCTGTATTCAGAATTGCAACATATGTATGTATTAATGTATATACAAACACATATATACATATATACGCACGATTATAACAAGGTGTTATTAAAATGCTAAACCGGGATGAAAGTTCATAGCTCACTTTATATGTACAATACATAAAGCTGTTTTTTTGTTTTTACAGCAGATCGTGATCCGAAAAAATGTTGCTTTTCAAGGTTGAGTTGTGAATTTGTTGATCGTCTTTGATTTTAGAAAGCCAAACGATGCACTTTTGGGTTAATCTTCCACTCAACAAGCGATCGCCCGCTACTTTGTATGCCTCTAGATTTGTCCACCTGCTGTTTGTGGCTTTGGATTTTAGCTCAACTTCTGAACTTGTGTTTGGGGATATCACAGAGCTGTTTTCTCCCACCCATTTCCCGAAATACCGCTATGGTTTTGGAACCACAAAAGATTGCAACATGTCAGCCCGAAAAAACATGACAGTACTCTCTATTTCGCAGATCCCGCAGATACCTTCTGTGTGGTTTTCCAAGGCTTTGCTCAAAATTGTATTCTTAGCTGCAGGTCGGACGGCTTACCACTAGACCAATGTCCAGGACGTCAAGGTAATTTTAGTTTTTAACCACACAATTAGTTAAACTCTCACGACAAAAAACCATTTTTTTAGAAAATGAAGTTCCATCTAGGTTTTGGGGAAGTCTTTGCTCCCATACAAACTTCACTCGATGTCTTTCTTGATCACATCAAGAGATTATTATTGAGCTATGTGTTTTTCACAGCCGAGTCCTCATTTTGGATGACAAAGCGTGCTTGATCTTCTCAAGGTAGAAGCTGTTCCGGTGATCTGTAAAACATGTTGGGATCGTTGAAGTCGCTTGTGTAGCAGTGGGCAACAGTAAAATAGTATAGCCTAATTGGATAAGCTGCCACAGCCTTCAGATAGAGTACACAGAGCGAAAAGCACCTAGTAAATACTTGGTACAAAAGTAAGAAGACATCTTGTTCTCAGTTTTAGTGAGATTATTGATCTTTATAATGAAGTCAAGAAGGAATTCTCTCTATTCTTATTATTTAGGTTACATAAAAATATAAAATATTAAAAAAAACAAGTCTGCGCTTACCTGTCCTCGAACTCAAGACCTACTGTATGGTAGTTTACCTATTTGGTTATATGAATTACTGGTTATACGAAATTTGAAAGATATTATGAAGAACTTCTTGTAAATGAATTCAGGAAGGCATTTCATAAAATTAAGAAACGTATATTTTTAAATGTTGCAATCAATCAGATTTTCTCTTTGAAATGCGAATTTTTAAAGATATTCTTACACCACAGCAAAAAAAATATTTTTTTGATTTGAATTTGTTATTAAATAAAATCTTTAAAATTTTCATACGAAATCAAAGAGTAATCTCTATAGAATTTTCTTAGTTTCTTTTCGTGTGTTTTACCTCTAAGCCCTAAGAAACTTTTAATAGAGACTATCTTGTTTTTATAGATCATATTTTTCTCTGTGTAGCTGTGTACTTAATAATTTTTTGATGTACAATGTTGTGCAACGAATTTCCGTAAACCCCTGCCAAGAGTAGTTCGGAGACAAACCGACTCCGGCGTTGTATCGGCAGCGTCAACAAAGTAAATGAAAATAAATTGTTCACGGGGAGCCGAACGATTGTTGAATATGATTTTTTATAAAGCCAAACAAATAGCACAGAAAAAGCAAAAAATTTATGATTTTAAAATTTTGAACTTGCTTTAAGATAACTTTATTTTTTCAATGATTCTAACCGAATGCTTTTTTGTTAAAAGTACTGTATGTATGTTAAAAACAAATACGAATGTTTGAGTACAAGTACTTATTTATAGACAAATGTATTTCAAACACGGTTTCTAATAAAAGAAAAAGTCCAATAAAGTAAAGTAAAAATAATTCTTAGAGTTAATTGAAATACATATAAATAAATAAATAAATGTTCTTTGGATGGTAATTTGTAGCTGAAAATATTTGTAATTAACTACGTAAAATCGCATAAAATAACTAAGTTAATAAGTGTAATTCAACAAATGACATCTACGTGTATATGGTAATCATAGCTATTTTATTTTAATTATTATTAATTACTTTAATTGTTGTAAAGTAATAAAGTTTCCTCATTTAAGTTCGACATATTTATTTGAATGTTGGTAGTTGCGCGAAAGTGTAATTGGAAATAGTTTTATAGATGCTGTAAAATGTAGCCTTTGATACTAATTGACTCACTAATATGTCCACAAATAGAATAGAATCATAGAAATATTATACTTTCGGAAAGGATTGAGGAAAACTTACCATGGGTATTCAGCTAAACGTTAAATTTATTCTCGTAATCGGGTAAACCTCGTAAATAAATCGGCGTTCCATACAAAAATTAAGTTTATGTTTGTGTGGTTAAGAGGCATTTGCGCGTTTAGATGAATACCCCTATTGTATTTATGTACAAATATTTAAAACAAGCTTGAGTGTTACCTGATAAAATATTGGCATAATAAATCACTTCACTTAATATTTGTACACTTTAATGATGTGTCTAAAAGTAACTAACTATTTATACATTTTGTTTATTTGTTTTATTATGAATGCTTAAGTCAATTCATAACGGGAAATACAAACAAAGGATTCCCATAAAACCCTACAGAGTTTTAGTTTTCGCACCTTTGGAAATGCGGTTTGAAGTATATAAACAAAACATTTTAATTTATTCATTAACCTATCGTTACAAAACTAAAAAACAAAAACAATGAATTAAAGCTAAATTTTTATACCGCAACACACTTGTGCGCAGGGTATTATAACTTTTTTCGTAAAACGGTTGTTTGAAATAGCCGGAAGGAATCGAGATAGATATAGACATACATAACGTGACCAACTATTTATTCCCTAGCTCAGAGAAGTACAGGTTAAGTTGGGTTAGGTTAAAATGGTTCCCCAGGCAGGGGGCATACTTTGCCAATTCAGAGATGGTCCTTTGATATACCATGAAAAAGCTGAACGGATACCCTTAATTTAGTCGGCGAAACGCCGCGAGCCTATTACTAAATTTCGAATGCGGCTAATTTCTATCCCTGAGTGCTCAGTGTTAGTTAAGAATTCGTACATCTTAGTCTCGTGAAGGATGCACACAAAGTGGGGAGATGATTCTACTTCACCTTCGTTTTGAGATCTGATACAAAAGGGAGCAGCTGAAATTCTTAGTCTTACAATCGCACAATGGCCTGTCAGAACTCCCATCACTTTCCGTTGAGAGGTAACGTGTTTTTCGGCACCTTTAAAGGGTAACGATGGGTCACTCATATCTTGCGCTCTAGTTGCTCCTTATCTAGGGATAACGTTCTAAGGGACCCTAGTACTATTTTGGGAGAATATACGTAGAGAAGGAGCTTCTGTTAGCCATTTCAGAGGCGCTGTCGTCTATGTATTCAGGGCGAAGTCACGGCCCTCCAGAACTCCAGAGTGTTACCGCCCGGTTTCCCTGAGACTAATCGCAATATCCGCAGGCCGTGTTCAACATGACGTTTAGTCCCAGTGAATGAGTGGTTCCTAAAGCTCCACTAATTCCGATTAGGGCGATCCCCTGTTCCGTCTTGCTGTGATTTACTGCGAGGCCGCCGTTGATCGCCCAGCTAGTTACCTGGTTCAGGTAGCCTTGAGCCAAATCAGAAAGGGTGTCTAGAAATCGTCCCTTAACCAAAAGTTCCACATAATCTACATAGGCGATCACCAGACAGCCCACATTTTCCAGTTCCTCTAGTAGATCTCTCTAGAATTTTGAGCTAAAATGAAGACAGATTGATAGGCCTAAAGTCCCTAGAGGAAACATTATAGCCTTTTGCGGCCTTCGGGATCAACGCAACACTGACTACCCTCCAAGCCTTGGGGATGTATCCGGTCCTAACGCAGTTCGTATAAATAGGAGCCAACCAATTGCCCTACACCTCCAAAGCCCTTTGCAGCAGCGCAGGTATGATGCCATCTATGCCCAGCGACTTGAAGGGTTTGAACGAATTTATCGGCCAGGCCAGGTGACAATCGCCCAGAAGATCGGAGAAATACAGGACCTTAAGTACAAAATATTCCAAAGAAGTCATTTGACAGTACTGTGAAGAACGAAGTACAAGAGCTAAAACAAAGTACTGCACTTCCGAAAGAAGTACGGTTGGTCACAAAAGACATACATATGGATATGTGTAACAAAATGCTCAGAATGAATATAGAAGTCGATTAAGCCATGGCTGCCTGTACGTGTACACGATAAATAGAGAAAAAGTTCAGATATTTGAACAAAATTTATGCCAAACAAATACTTAGAACTTCAACTTTAAAGCGCACGTGAGTGCAGAAGAAAATAATAACTAATTAAAATATTTAATGGCAAAACTGCATGTCATAAATATACCCAAGGGGCATTACCTACATACATACATAGATAAGTAGGTACATGGATTAGACCGTGCCACCTTAAAAGCAAACCCAAAAGCACGCCGTACATCCCTGGGTTTAAAGTATATTTTCTCGGTAATTTCGAAACAAATTTTTTTGCCGAACCTTTTTACATTTTTCGGTGACATTAAAACTTTTTTCTTATTTAAATAATTTTGCTAGAATAATAAGTGTGATGCTTTAATTTATAGAATTTTGGGTGGTATCTACGTTGGAGCAATAAGAACGGATATCTGTTGGATAAGTACTAGAACGGAGTACTTGAGGTCAATAAACAAAAGCAAAATTGTCTTCTCGAGGCAAGAACTTCAATATAAGAATACTTCAAGATCCGAAAGATGTAAAAAGGCGACCACTACGTTCGACAAAAAAAAAACATTCCATGAAAAATACTTATACTAAGCGGTGTACGGCGAAGATTTTTTTTCTGGTGCGGTCTAATGTACACAAATACATACATATATAGGTATATATGTACTCCTACGTAGGCATTGCAACTGCAAATCAGCTGGTTGGCAATTTTTCCAACAATTGTTCGGTCGATAAGTACTCGAAGGGAATTCGACATGCTTACTGCATTGAAATAATAATTAAGTGCGGTGGTTAGCATTTACAATGGTTGAAATCAAAATTGCTAAGGTTAGAAAAAGTGTAATTTGTCCGCATACATAGTACTTTTGTATACATATACTATCTATATACCCGTATGTATGTATGTATGTACTTATGTTTGAGTGCATATAGATTTTGTTCATTATCGGAACGTGAAGAAGAACGTGACGAGCCAGACAAATCGTGAGCAGCTAAATACATTTGAAGTTTGACTTTTGGAAAATAAATTAAAAGCAGCAACCAGACGATGCATTGTAGAATAAATGCAAAATGATAAAAAATAATACTTAACCACGCTTGGACATAAATATACAAATAAAGTACGTACATACGTACATATGTACTTTAAAGAGCTATCAGTTAAATCTGAAAACAATAGTTTTTGTTTTGCTTACGCTTAAGTGATTAGACAATTATTTGATTTGGTTTTTTTTTTTTCGCCCGCCATTGTTATCTACGTATGGGCATATGTATGTACTACCTAAACTATTTATTCCAAACCAAACTATAGTAAGGTAGAAACCGTGATGGAAGTGATTTCCATATAACTGAATTAAATTATAATTTTTTGTTACCCGTGTCATTCGAATGATGGATAGGAACTGTTGCCTTTCCCGCCAGGTGGCACTGTAGGCGGAATATAACCAAAAATCTACCCTAACTGAAAGAGTTATATTACAGCTCTAAATGTTGTTGTCCCTAAATGTTTAAAAAGTTGTGATAACTATAATAATATTGACAATTAGTAGGGGGTTAAATAATATTAGAGGGAGTCGATTTTGTCTTCTATAAATTATAAGTAAATGGTGATTTTTTAAGAGCTTGATAACTTTTTTTTTAAAAAAAACGCATAAAATTTGCAAAATCTCATCGGTTCTTTATTTGAAACGTTAGATTGGTCCATGACATTTACTTTTTGAAGATAATTTCATTTAAATGTTGACCGCGGCTGCGTCTTAGGTGGTCCATTCGGAAAGTCCAATTTTGGGCAACTTTTTCGAGCATTTCGGCCGGAATAGCCCGAATTTCTTCGGAAATGTTGTCTTCCAAAGCTGGAATAGTTGCTGGCTTATTTCTGTAGACTTTAGACTTGACGTAGCCCCACAAAAAATAGTCTAAAGGCGTCAAATCGCATGATCTTGGTGGCCAACTTACCGGTCCATTTCTTGAGATGAATTGTTCTCCGAAGTTTTCCCTCAAAATGGCCATAGAATCGCGAGCTGTGTGGCATGTAGCGCCATCTTGTTGAAACCACATGTCAACCAAGTTCAGTTCTTCCATTTTTGGCAACAAAAAGTTTGTTAGCATCGAACGATAGCGATCGCCATTCACCGTAACGTTGCGTCCAACAGCATCTTTGAAAAAATACGGTCCAATGATTCCACCAGCGTACAAACCACACCAAACAGTGCATTTTTCGGGATGCATGGGCAGTTCTTGAACGGCTTCTGGTTGCTCTTCACTCCAAATGCGGCAATTTTGCTTATTTACGAAGCCATTCAACCAGAAATGAGCCTCATCGCTGAACAAAATTTGTCGATCTCAGTATGCTTTGACATTTCATCATGAATAGACTTAC
>NW_016157157.1:487403-590198 GCF_001687245.7 Rhagoletis zephyria | reverse complement strand
CATCTTTCTCTTTGACACCATGTCTGAAATCCCACGTGATCTGTCAAATACTAATGCATGAAAATCCTAACCTCAAAAAAATCACCCGTTAGTACCAAGTTTTATTCAATATAGATCGTCCATTTCAAAACTTCACTAAGAAGAAAGCATTCTCTTGCCAAATTTTCGAACAAAAACAAAGAAATTAGTGCAAGCTTCAGAGTTCTTTAAAACCCCTTTCCACTTTTTTGCTGAATTTTTTACCAAAGTCATATCAAACTTAAAATTAACTGACCCATCTTGAGCCAAGTCATGCGATATTAATAAAAGTATAAAGAAAACTTTAAAGGCATATAAATGGAAAATTTGTACATTGTATGTTAATGCTATTTTACAAAACCTTATTAATTTACTTAAACTTATGAGTAACTTATATACGGTTTTACAGGACTACAACATGAAACAGTTCACTTAAAATGTTGGCGTATATAGTTTTCTTATTTTTGCTACACTTTGTGGTAGTTTTGCACTGGAAAGTCTCGAAAATCGAAAAGTCTCGGAACTTTCACGGGGCTACATTTGCTATCGCGAATTTTGATCGCCCCTAACAACACGCAGCATCTAGTTACATGTCTATGTATGCCAGATTTTGCTGATTACACATTGCATGTTTTACTCTTCCATGTTGTATACTTTTAGGACCCCGTGCTTTTTATTTCGAGAGTTCTAGCGACAGAAAATTTAGAGTGGCGATTATTATAATTCCACTGTAGATTTTATTATTGAAAAGAATCCCCAAATACACTGCTTTACATATTAACGAGTTTTTTGAATAAGAAGCCCATCAAAGCACAAACAACAAACACACAATTCTTAACGTGAGATTTGAGTGAATTGATTTAACCCGTTAAAATATGGAATTTTTCACTTTTTTTGTGCTCGAGCGCACCCTCGGGGGGGTTTTTGGTAAAAATAAGTTTCAAATTCAAAGATTTCTCGGACTCCAAAATCCCCAGAAAGGTCACTTGAATTTATAAATATTTGCATTTGAATCATTTTTAATTATTTTACATGCTGCTCTGTGACCACCAACTTCAATGAAAAAACAGAAATAAAAATCATTAAATCCCCAACATATCCTACAGAAAACGCCCTATCTCAGCCATCGATGTGTGTCTAATAAGGAGCAATTTTCTTAATACATACTTTCCAGATTTCAAAAACCACAAAAACGACATCATAAACGAATAAGTTCAATTCCTAGCCAAGAAAAGATTTAGTATTTTCAGCTTAAAAACTGGTTCCCTAATTAAATGTAAATGATTATAAAAATATTTGTACAAATAAATTATTATAAAATAAATTCAATAATTATTTAATAATAAGTTGAAAATAAAAATATTTTAATAAAAATGATGACTTGCATATTTTCACGACTTTGCGAATTGACATTGCGTAAATTTTACGCGACAACATTAATTCGCGTAAATTGATAGCAAACAAGTTCTAAAGAAGTGGACTATAAGCTTTACTGTGTTTTTTTTTTCTTTGTGTGATAAACCTGAATCATGAAATGTTTCACCCTTAGTGCGATATCAAAATCGCATTTCATCTGTTGAACGCGCAACGTCGACGTTCGATATGACTGAAGCTGCGCCATTTATACGTTGCCTGAAGGTTAACCAGTTTGTTAAGAATCCAGAAGTACAAACATTTTAATACAGAGAATCTGTTTTTCTTTTTTACATGGCTAATAAGCATTTTACAGACGACATACTAGTCGTAAGTATGTTTGTAATAAATAAATGCGAAAGCAATGCTAGGCGGAAGGGTCTGATCTGTATACGTGAATATGTAGTGTATATGCATGCATGTATGTAGGTGTTTATGTACATATGTTTGTGTGTACTGTGGCTACTGATCATTATTGATGGTGTAGTATGTATGTATGTACATCCTTTCAAGATGTTGTTGGCTTTAAGTACCCCTTCGTTTGAACCGCAAAAAACACCATTTTAGTTGCCATGAAATTGAATAATTTTTTTTTTATTTTTTTCCTGTAAATTGTAATCATAAATTTATCATACATAGTCCAGTGGTAGGAAACGTAAGGGAGCTCTTTCAGTATTGGAACAAAGCAAAGTTTGCCAGTTGAAGAAAATATGAAATTAAATTTACTTGAAAGCGCTTAAGCAGAAACTTCTTTGACGTTGTTTATGCGTAGGTATGTATGTATGTTGCTACTAGAACTACTATGTATGTATGCATGTGTGTATCAACGTAATACGCAATTAAGTTTAACGCAGAATTTTATTTTATGACTTGATCATGAAATCAGTCTTCCGGAAAATTTTACTAGTTTTTATTGAGTTGAGTAGAACCAAAATTAGCCAATCATTTCGGCAAAAACTAAAATTATTGTGTCATTAAAAATGGCGGATTCTAAATCTCTACGCGGATGTGTATCTAGCCAATTAAATGTGTAGAGATAAAAACCTAAAAATATTTTGTGCTTACTTTTTTTTTATCCAATAATAGCAAAATAATCCTAGAGCTGTAGGAATAGCTGCGGAATATGCTGCTTTGATTGTTCAAGTGCCGATAGATATTAGCTCTGGGAGTGAGTAATAATTAGCAATAAAACTATTTTTTTTTTTTTTTTGTACGTGCATTTGTAGAATTTATTAGCTATCTTGTTTTGCCTTTCTATTATTATCTCTGGCGCAGTTTTTCACTAAATAGCTTGGAAATTCACAATTGGCATCATTAAATATTTTACTAAGAAGCATTCATGAAAGAAGTATTCATAATCGACGTCTCAATCTCTACAAGGTCACAAGTCGTTAAGTGCAAATACATACATACATACGTTTAAAAGTTGTGAATTTTTTTTTAGATACAAACTGTGAAAAGTAAACAAACACAATGGACAATAAACTTTGTAAAATTTATGAAGATTGCGCGTAGACAGTTTTATTTACCTCTTCGTGATTAGCGCTATAGCTAGGCAATTTTGGGCGAGTCAGTTGGCGGCGATAAGAAACTTCATGAGAAGAGGACTTATTTTTTTTTAATTTGAATTTTTTAACCGACTTCAAAAAAGGAGGAGGTTATCAATTCGACAGAATATTTTTTTTTATGTATGTTATCGCATAACTTCGGACCACATTAGTCTTTTTTTAAAGGAAAGGTCGTACCTCAGAGGTGTTCCCATACTAATTAACGGGGTATTCTTAATTTTTATATGAGAATTGAAGACGGGTTTTTTACTTCAAAATTACTAAAAAATTATTAAAAGTAGTTGGCTTAGCAAGTGAAATAGTGGAAATAAGGTACAAGAATTAACAAGGCGAGCTTAGCACAGTGCGCAGGCAACTGGCTGAGTCAGTGGTGATCGTCGGCTCGAGTCCTACTGAAAAAAGTCTGATGAGGAAATGTGGTGATTTCCGAAATAGCTATAACTTCTACCATTTTTTCAAATTGTTGTTGCTTTTCCACAATAAGTTTTCATAAAAAAAAGGCTACGAGCTCAATAAAAATTGTTGAACAAAATTACTTGTTAAATTTTTTACTGAAAAATTATTGGAAGCCTTCAATTTGTTTTGAAAAATTTCCTTGTTTTCATTATTATTTTTTATTTAAATATCAAACCTCCCTTTTGCATACAGACATGCATACGTAAGAAGTAGAAATTTTTTTCTTAAATTAACTCACGAAAAATATGTAAAAATTTGTGTTTAGGTGATTGATTTTCGTTGTTTAGATTTGATATCAGTTCTTCTGGTTTCTGTTTGAAAACCAATTATTTTTATTAAAATATACCATTGTGCAATAGGGTGCCTCTCCAAAAAAGTTACGAGATTTCCATCCGATTTATACAATTTAAGGTTTACGAGAGCTGGACCGGTCTCAAAAGACCTCGAAGAGCTTAAAAAGGTCTGAGCTTTCGAAGATATTTTCAAATCCATCCAGCTTACGTAAATCTTAATATTTTACCGAAATATAATTGCGAAGATCATAAAATATAATACAGTTAATAATACCGGTAGGAAAACAGTGCCGATGATTCTTTTTTTTTTGTATGGAGAGTGATGCCCCTATTGCACTTATATATATATATATATATATATATATATATTTGAATGTTGGTATGCTCGTTAAGAAAAATTCAATTGAAACAGGCAACAGCTTTATTGATTCGGCAACAGCTGTTTCCACCTTTTTATGAAATTGTTTAATTTTATATATTTTCTTTTTACACAAAAAATGAACAATAGATCCCATTCGCTATTTTAAAATAATTAAAACAACAGTCAAAAGCTTGAATTTTATTTAAAATTAACAAAATATGTATGTATATAAAACGGTTGCCCTATTGTATGTATGTATGTCTATATCTTAATGGAAATCGTGCGATTAACTAGCTGGGTGAATCAGTAGACGACGACCTTGACCACTTTGCTAAATTTGCTGCATTGGATTTCAATTTGAGTTTTTTTGTCTAAATACATAATTTGATATCGCAGATATTATTTGATCTTGGCATTTATTATTGGCAAAATTTATTATACGAATTTCATTATGTGTTACCTTTTTCATCAGAATTAAGTGATGCATAAAATAATTAATTCAAGAGTTGCATTTTTTTTTAAAGAATTAGTATATAGTTTGTTTTTTAAGGAAGTAAGAAGGAAACAAAAATTCCAAAAAAATAACTAAACTCTTTTATTCTCATTAATAGCTCATTTGTCGCTCGCTCGTGCAGAAGAGTGACTTATCGTTATTTGTCTAAAGCAAAACGTGTGTGTACATTTACACTTACATATATGGGTATTTCCATAAAAAAACGTAAATCAAAAAAGCAAGTAAATGGCTTTATAACTTTAATTTTCGTATTCAGATGACGAAAAAAGATTATGAAATTGCGAAGCGGTGTAGAGAAGAAGTAAAAAAAATAAAAAAAAATTTAATTTAATATGTGTTATTAGTAAGAATATTGTATGGGGGAAAATCTGTCACGTCCGATGTGTCACGTGCGTTATTGCATTTTAATTCAAAATTAAGCAAATAACGAATTGCTTCCGATTAAAAATGATTTGGTTGTAACGGTCTTTAATTTGACTTTATTTAACAAAAAGTTTAAGAAAGGAAACTCCAACAGGATTCGCAGAGTTTTTGCTTATTTTTACATGTTATGTCCTCCTTTTAATCGATTTTCTCGACATCAGTGTTCCAAGCGCACCTAATTTTTTTGTCAACCAAAGCACGATATAAAAGCTTCACAGCGGCTATTTTTTTTTTTAATTTATTTAACTCTAAAGTCGTACGAATGTCACTTCGGACATCATGGAAATACCCATATGTATTATATATACTCATGCATGTGTGTATGTAATTAAATTTGTTATTGCATCGGCTGCTGGAAAATGTACACAGTGTATGGAGTGGTACCTCCTCTTCAGAAGCAACAAAAAAGTTGAATGCGCTTAGGTTTCATAGCACAATGTACAGTTACTCGAAAATTGCTAAGTTGTGCACCAATACATACCAAATTTACATATCTATCTGAAGTCAATATTTACTTGTCACTAGAATATCAGCAGTTCCTACTTATTTATTATTGCCCACTCAGCTGCATGCAAGCTAAAGCTATACTAGCTATTTTCATTCAACTTTGCCATTTTCTTTTTTCTATATATATTTTTCGTGCTATTGAGTCCGGTCATACCCATATTAGCTGCATGCAAGCCGATATGGATTTCAATTGCGGCAGCAGAGCGCGTGAAGCGGAGTAGTGAAGCTTCTTATTCCGTAAATCAATGAATTTTATATGCATGTACTCATTAAACAACATGCTTGCATATTTATAACAGATATGTGCATGGCAGAGAAGCATTCAATCTTTTTTTATTTTAATTTTTTTGCAAAGTAGCAAAATTATCGAAGGACAACGTGAACTACTTCCGCTTAATTTGCATTTGCAAGTTGCTCGCTTGAGTCTTTTGTTTGTCAGTCGTTTATGCAATTGAATTAGTGGGACATTTTAAAACTTTCTGCGCAAGCATTTAGATTTTTGCTTGCAAATTAGGACTCTAGCCACAAAATTTTATAATAATAAGAGTAATGCTACTTAGAGAGCGGATGCTAAATGATATTAATTGCCAATTTGAATTATACTTACTAAGGTGTTGTTTTTTGTTTTGGGTTCCCTATTCATTTAAATTTGAGGGTAATCTTTTTTGCTGTAAAAAATATGGGTAAACAGCATGGTGTAATAATAACAAGGTGTTGTCAGTAACTTAACCTCACTTTTTCGGCAGGTCTATTCCGGTCACGCATTTTAAAGTACTAGAAAAGGTACTAATTATTTACTACCTTTAATCCGTTGGTGCATACTATTTCAAATTAAATGTAGAAAAATGTATAATTACAGGCTTATAAGCCTGAATATATGTTTGTATCGGCAGCTCCACACAGCTTGGACATATATTGTAACTTAAAAAAAATAAAAGCCGTAAAATAAGGCAATTTCCTATAAGACTGTAAATGATTTTCTAAATAGATTAAAACACATAAATATCGATAATATAAGCGAATTCCTAATTTAACCATGCAGCCACTCTATTCTAGTGTATCAGTAGTTCATTTGGCTCAATATTATGACAATGCAGCAAAAGTTATTTAATATAAAAGAGCGCCTTTCCATACGATTTTTGTGTACGTTTTTTTCCATTGATAACCACGATATCTTTTATTTTTCTACTTTTTGAGGACAAAAATTATACAAATCCAGCAATTTTAAATATTAATATTGTTCTGAAAACACCAAGTTCTTTAAAAATCGCGATAAAACGAATTACTAAAATGGAGTATTTTAGATACTATTTCCCAACGAATAGTAGTATAAAAATTAAGATCGGCAGCACTGAAAATAAGCATGCCGATCTTGTCAAAATCACAACAAACACGTTGCTACTGACAACACCTTGTTATTATTCCACCATGGGTAAACAGAATATTCTTATACTTTTATTTTTTATATACTTATATTTGTATATAATCATTCTTCATACAAAAAAATCTGTACATTTTTTGTATTGGGCTATTAGTACAAAATAAAGAAATTGGGATGAAATTTTTTTTGTAGTCACATAATTGGTGCCATACAATGAACTTCAATTGGAAAAATTTTGGGCAAATGCACAATCGTGTGACACTGCCTTTACGTGAGCTGGACCGATTTTAAGATAACTTAAAAATTGTATTTTTTATAAATAAACTTAAGTTTTAAAAATATTTTTTCACATAAAATTACCTCAGTTGATAAAAATTTAATAAGATAAAATTTGCATAAAAATTTTGTCAACAGAATCGAATGAATGCGATTTTCATAGGTACTTTCAAATGGCTACCGCTGGCGTAAATGGCAACATTATTCCGAATTGCTTTAGCGGTAGTCTTCTAATATAAAATAATTTTTTTTTGGGGGAGGTACCCTAATGTACATACATACTCAAAGCTATACGAATACGGATTTTAATCAATTCTAAATATAAAATATATTCAAAATCTCCAAAAAATCACAACTTTTTATTGCATTTAATTGGAAATTATTGTCTTTACTGCGTTCACCTTGAAAAGCAGACTTTCTAAACTCACTGTCAATTGGTTTTCGTTTTAATGTTCTTGTATCTTTGCTGCTATTATCTTTGTTGTTATGTCTTTGAATACTTGTATGTACATATATGAAGGTTTTCTCTACCTCAGCCTGAATTAATGAAGTTTACGGCTGTCCAAAAATTAGGAAAAAAAATATTCACGTCTAGCTTGTTTTTTTTTTGTTTTTTTTTTTTAATTATCATCGCTTGATAAGCTAAAGATATAGAAAAATCACAACTCAATGAAGCAATAAAAAGAAATCCATTTGACTTCATTTTGCTAAGAAAATGTGAATTTAATCAAGAAAAGATTTGTTTAAGCAGACCAGTAGCACAGTTATGCCAGTGGTGTTGGATAGATATTTCCCTTAACAGTATCTGTAAACTACATGAACTATGTACAAGTTTTTACAAAATCTATAAACCCCAAATTGAATAAGTTTGTTCTAGAAATAGCTTTTCGGTACTTCGACAAACTTATTGGGCATTCGACTTAAGGTTCTCCACACTGCAGGGTACTAATTCAGGCCAACGTTTTCAATGTTTTTGAACCAAATATTGACGAGTGCAATCACACGGCTGGAACAAAAACAATGAGACCAATGCGGTATGGCAACCCACCGCCGTTTTATCCCTAAACGTCACACGTTTTTACAGTGTCCTACAGTTTCCCTAATTTGGTTTGAAGTAGATCTAAATTATTTGTAAAGTCTCGTTATTAAACTACATTCATAATCAATCTGATATTTTATAGTTTATAGTAAAATTTACTGGTGCATTTTTTATAGTAAATCCAAGATGGCCGCCACCACGAAATGGCGGATTGCATATGGGTATCAAATGAAAGAGCTTGAAAAGTAGAATATTGCGAATTTAAGAAAATAGTAATGCCAGATTATTACTTTGTTTTTTAAGGTAACAAGAAATTTTCGGTGGTGAAAATTTTTGAACTTTTATTCACGCATGGGTACCCACGTAAACTGCGTAAATAAACCGGTTTTCTATACAATATTAAGGACGTTTACGAGGTTTACGTGGTTACGAGGCATTTAGGTATTTAGGTGAATACGAATATTATGTTTGGAATCGTTAATAAAAGCTAAAAAATGTAAAAGTAAAACTTTAACCACTTTTGTTTTCAATTCCAATCTCGCAGTTTTCGCAGAAAACCCTAAGATATTAAAAATCAATTCTCACTGAGTACTCGTTATCACCATTTATATGATACTGGTAACCCTGACAAAGACAGCATCATCAATGCAGAATGAAAATCGATCCACTAAACTATCGATCTTAAAACTATCTGAAAAATATTATGCATTAGAAATAAAATTAAAATGTTTACAAAAAGCTATAGCAGAATAAAGAAAAAAAATATTTAAAGTTGGCTTTTATGGCTCTTTTTTAAGCTCATATAGAATTTTGATTTACAACCATCCGGCAACACTGCTCCCTATCACCGGCTGTACTTAATATCAAGCTGATTTTCAGCCTTAATAAACTCAAACATCATTTTGCTTTACCAGTGAAAACCCACTTGGCCAACCGAATCTAGCAAGCCTAACATCCACTGCCGTATTCCCCAGACGTAGCCCCCTTCGCTTAATGTTTATTTCAATCGATGCAGAGAGCCGTTTCTAAACAGCACTTTTGATTCGTACGACAGTAAGAAAATTTGGCGTAAACAGGATCTTCTCCTGAGATGAGCACTTCTTCCGAGATCGAATACGTAAATAAATATACCTTACCCATCGTTTATCGCGTTGATTATCATTTAACTATCATCTAGTTCAATGATACCAGGTTCAATGGACGATAAAAAATTTCATACACAAAAAGCCTTCCAGTAGAATTACCTCTGCACGAAAAACGTCATATGGAAATTTTACTTCAAGGTCGGTCAAATACCTGCAAAAGCGTGTATCCACAGACATGTTACATACGTACATCTACATATCGTACCTTTGCTGCAAGAGTGTCATAATTCGAAAAATTAAAAACTCAAGAAAAAGTGCGTTCAGCCAAACGTGTCACCACTTGCTGCATTCATAAATCTATACAAATACATTCAAATCTATACATTCCTTCGTACTATGTAGGTACATACATATGTAGTTATTTATGCGTAAATGTCTGCTTGTATGCATTTAAATTCCTTTAATTGAAAAAAAAGAAATAAATTTAAAATCAAAATAGTAATTCAAAGCAATATTAAATCACAACAATACCAAATATAAAGGCAATGTAAATAAAAATTGCGAGCACGCAGAAAAATTAGCATGCGGAAGCCAAAGTCAAAACGGCGAAAATTTTTACACTCTCTTCACACAACCCGCTTGCCTACCTACGGCTCTGACGAAAGAGCGAGAAGTAGAAAAGAAGATATAAGAAGGCGCGTGTCGAAGTGGTAATGAAAACAAATCGACAGAAAAACAGAAAAAAGCGAAAGCGATAATAATAACAAAATTCACATTCACTTTTCACAGCTCACCGCTAGCCAGTGTGGAGAGGACACATTTGCTGTACATATGTACATAAATACGTATGAACAATATATGTCTGTACATACACCCCGTCTCAAAATTATAAGCGCACGACTTATTTTGAATGTTTAACAAGTAATTTTTTGTTATTAAATTTTAGTTATTTTTTCTGTAAAAGTATAGTTTATTTAAAAAAAAAACATATTAGTCCATTTAAAAAATTTCTTCCATATAAAATTCGCCAAACTTAAATTATAAACAAAACCAAATTGCGCTGTGTGAATTTTGTCGGTCTGAAACAGAGGTATTTTTCCACTTGCAGATGAAATTATACCGGCGAAAGCGACTTAATTGAAAGAAAATCTATTCTAACCAAATTTTATCAGGCGAAATTCGTCGTCGCTTTGTTTGTGTGCAATCCCATATCAAAGAACGTAAATCTATAAGAAGAGACAACACGCGAATTTTCTTGATTCTGTTGATATTTGCACTTTGTATAAAAAAATGCCAAAAATCAACGGCAAGTCCTATCTACTTCAAACTGCATACTCAAAATTATTATAATAATTCTAATTAAAAAGCTTGAAATTTGTATGGATTTTTTTTGATTTTTTCAAATGTTATTTGAAACTTGGATTTACACAATTTTTATTAAAGAATAAACTGTAGTTTTATAAAAAAAATAACTAATATTGAAAAATAAAAAAAATTATTTTAAAAACTTGTCACTATGTGGTGCGGTTATAATTTTGACATGGAGTGTATACTATGCACGGTCGATTGCATGATCGTCTTATCGACAACGACTTGGCCACTTGAACGTGTGGCCGAACGGTGTATTGCGGATTGGCTGATTACTTAAAGAATTAGTTCGATTGCTTTTTCAACAGGTGTCGTGGGCTATCACACAAATTGCGCGCCAAAGTACAAATGCTTGCATAAATTTGATACGTATTTTTTTTTTTTTTTTTTTAATATATTTGCTATACGGACATTTTCGTTTGTATTTACTGTAATACTGACACTTAGTTACTTACTTGAAAATAAAAATCAAGTATTTAACTCAGCCACTTAAAATTTACAATTATTATTTGATTGGTTACATACATATATGTAATAATTAATATTTTTTCAGCAAGTCAAAAGTCGATTTGTTCAGGTGAAAAGTAGAACTTTTTCAAGCAGCGCCGAAGCGGCAGACAGAAAAAGGGCTTTGATCGCGTTTACCCAAAATTTCAGCTACTTGTGCTAGCGAAATACCTCCAAGCGAGTCTCCATATGTAAATATTTACTGCAACCAGACACACCCTCACCTGAGTATACAAAGATACATATTTTTAGAATTTCCCATAAAAATGGCGATGTGTTAATTGCACAGCCGGAGCTACGCAGGGAAACAAAATTTGCATTTAAATTATTAAGTACACAATTTTGTGTTTTTTTCTCACATACTGTCTATAAAATTAACATAGAAATCTTTATGAAGTACAGTAAAAGGCTAGCAAAAAGTTATGGAAAATACTATAAGCACAAGTTCGTAATTCTAAGTTTACTCATATTTGGCAATTTGACAATTAGCAATTAGACGTTTGAGCGAAATATAAACAAGAGCGTGACTTATCAAGAACAATAAAAAATTTGTATGTAAAAAAAAATAAAAATAAATGAAATAAAAAGTAAAGGATTCCTTCGAGCCGGATTTGAACCAGCGACCTATGGATATCTACTTTGTTTCTTAGACACTCTACAGTCCACCGCTCTACCAACTGAGCTATCGAAGGTCTTATTTGAGAGTGCAGAAATTTCACGTTATCAACGCACAAAAGAGAAAAAAAGAAACCGCATACATACATGCATATGTACATATGTATGTATGTACACACCGCTAGTGAAAAGAAAAAAACCTAAAAAAAATAAAATAAAATGCTTGCGACTAAGCTGATATGATAAGATTTCAAGAGTTTGTATACACAAAAAAGCCTCCTAATAAATAATTATTGCACAATTATGAGCACAACGGTATGTGAAACTGATTAATGGTGTCAAGTAGACATAATTAATGACATAATTTAAGACTGCAATTATAGATCTGCATAAGTGCATATCTATCTAGGAATATATATATATATATATGTGTGTGTGTGTATATATATAAAAGTTGAATAAATATATACATATATGTATATATGTATATAAATATATATATATATAAGTTTCCGATTTTATGTTTCCAACCTTTTTTTAAATGCTTTCTTCATATTAACATACCACCCTAATGTCAGAAAATTTAATCTCTCCTAAAATCATTCAATTTTTCCTAAGGAAATATTTTGACTATTCCATTAGAGCTATGTAAAAAATGTTTCATTACCTAATGTAGGTGCCGTTAAAAAACGTAAAAGGGCTTCGGTCTGGGTTCGGCAAAAGAAAATAATTTTTTTACAAATTGTTTTGCAAAAATACCTTAGCCTCAGTGGTATACCACAAAAAAATTTTTGTTTATTTTTTAAGGTGGTACGGTCTAATATATTTACATTACACTGCATCACTCCCCATACAAAAAAAAAATCGGTACCATTTTTCCATTGGAATTATAAAATCTATTATATTTTAAGACGTCCACCAAAATATTATGGAAAAATATTAAGATTTAAGTGAGCAAGACCGATTTGAAAATACCTCAAAAAATTTAGTTTTTTATGAATAAAAATAGTTTCTTAAAGATTTTTTGTGAATAAATCCCCTCAAATGACAAAACGGTTTAAGCTTAAAATATTTGCTTAAAAATATTTAAAAAAAATTTTCTTTTTTCAAAGATTGGTATAGGAAAAACTTGAAAAACTGAACCTAAACTCTTCCGATTTAAACTTAAGAGGTGTCATTGGAAAGGTATTTTCTCACCCTTTTTATTTCTTTACTAATAAACTCATTCAAAGGATGAAAGAGAAAGGTAGGAAGAACGAACATCATTCAAAGTTGAATTAAGATGTGTTGGTATTCGAAAAAACAAGATGGGACACGAGTGACTTTTTTTAGGCCAGAAATAAAAACAGTGTGAAAATACTTTTCTACTGAGATCCCATAAGTCTAAATCAGAACATTTTTGGCCCAATTATTCAAGTTTTTCGTAAACCAATGTTTGAAAAAATAAAAAAACAGCATCAAAAATCTCATTCTTACGATTCCGTTGAAAAAATTTTTAAATATTTGTATGCAGATTTTTTAATCTTAATCTAATTTGTCATCCGAGGGGACTTTTTTCAAAAAGTTCTTTAAGAAACTATTTTTATTCATAAAAAACTCCATTTTTGGAGGTATTTTCAAATCGGTCCAGCTCGCTTAAATCTTAATATTTTTCCGAAATATTTTGGTGGACGTCGTAAAATGTAATAAATTTTGTAATCCCGGCGGAAAAACCGCAACTTTTTTTGGTGGTGCACTCTAATGTACATACATATTTGGCGTTTTTTATTCAAGCGCATTTAAATGTTTTTGTTATTTAAATGCTGCATTAATTAAATTTTTATCGTACTTACATTTTAAATAATATATGTATTTAAAAGCCCGTATTTTTTCACTTAACATCAATTTAAAAAACCTGGAAATTTAAAAAAAAAGTTCCACAAAAGTTCAAAGACATGCTGACAAACTCCCATACATTTTAAATTTGTACTTTACACTATAAAAAAAAAACCTGAATTGAAACAAAAACCTGATGGCACGCACAAAAAGTGCTAATCATCAGTTACGCAACATTTTTGGCGATTAAAAGCCAATACATTAATTATTAGAACACAAAGGGGGAAGCTAAGCTGAACAGAACTTGTGTACATATTAAAAATAATAATAATAATAATAACGACACAAAAAGTGAATAGTCATAGCAGCGTGTCTTGTGTGCTGATTTTACCGATTGAAATTTACCGATTAATACATACAGTCAGTCAATAAAGTTTAGGTACAGCGAATTTTTTACAATACGGGCAACTATTTTTTAAATATTTTATTTTCTGATAATTTTTTATAAAAATATGGTTAATTCTATAACAAAAAACTGAAAAATCAGAGTTCCAAACCTTGTGCAAAATTGAAGAAATTTTTCGAAATTTCATTCAAATATTGCACTTTTATTTACGCTCTCTAGCTAGTTTTTTAGCCCATTCAATTTTAGTATAACAAAGTGCAAGTTTGGGGTAGATAGGACTTTTCATTGATTTTTAGAAATTTTTTTTGTTGAAGGTGTCGCTCATTTTCTCCATATAAAATAATGTTTGATAATTTTTTTTATATGGAAAAAATGTGCGACACCTTCAACAAAACAATTTCCCAAAAATCGATGGTAAGTCCTACCTTCCTCATACTTGCACGTTATTATACTAGAATTGAATGGGCTAAAAAACTGCATACTCAACTTTTTTCTAGAGATCGTAAATAAAAACTGCAATATTTGAATGAAAATTTGCAGAATTTTCTTTAATTTTGCACTGGGTTTGGAACTTTTTTTTGGGGTTTTTGTTGTAGAATTAACTCTATTTTTATAAAAAAAATAGCGAAAAATAAAATATTTAAAAAATAGTTGCCCGTATTGTAAAAAATTCGTTGTACCTAAACTTAATTGACTGACTGTAAATACAAATGTAAGAGAAAGAAGTTTTGTTGAGTATTTTGTAGCTTAGAAAATGAAAAAATAAAATAAAGTAACGTTACCACCAACTAACAAGTGTTTTTTTTCCAAAATTACTGGCGATGAGCTTGCTAGAAATGAACTCGTATTAAAATTTATTAAAAAAAAAAAAATCAAACTGGATTTCATGCGATTTAAGTTCGTTAATAATGAGCTTTCAAAAAAAGTATGCACACGCATAAATAATTTCTAGAACGAACATTGAAAATTCAGAATCCAAACAGGTTGTTATTTTTGCAACTTCTTAATGTCAAATTGTGCTCTCGAGAGTTTCATTAATCACTTCGTTCTTCATTCGTTATGAATACATTATCGTTAAAGCTGTTTGAAGCACCTTGGCGCTGCGAAGCTCAGTCGATTATCCGGTTATTGAGTTCTTCTTAGCTAATTTGAAGGTTTAATTGCAATTAATTAATAAGCTGCATTAGCGGATAATACTTTTCCAAAGAAGTGCTTTTGAATGACAATCCACTTATCTAAGTACATAAGTATGCATTGAGAAGACATGCGAATACAGTAAAAATTTAAGGAAAAAATTTAAAATTAATAGTAATTAATTATTTTCATTGAAAAGGCTCTTTCGAACATGCAAATGATTTAACTGGTTAAAGGATATTTTTCTTGGTCACTCAGTGCGTGTTATCCCTTTCTAAGAACGGAAGTGGTGCAGTGATAAGTGCAGATATCTGCAGATAAGTGCATGGGCTGCATGCATCACTGCCAAATGTTTTGATTGATTGCCAAGTGACATTTGTTTTATGGTAGCACATTTTTCTCTTAACACAGCTTCTTTGTGGTGTTTTTTTTTTTATAATTAATAAATAAAAACAGCAATAAATATGTAACCGTAGAGTAAAAAAAAAAAACATAGTTCTACATACAAAACAACTTTAAAAACAAAGATCCCTTAATGGCCATACGATCCATCCAATGGCCAGGGGAACTGCCAATCATTGCAACGCGCGTCTGGTCTATATTATTACGAAGACATGGAAAGTAGTAAATAAAAAAAATGATAAATGGTAAGTGTGGTGTGAGGAAGTGCAATGAGAAGGTGGAAACAAACGCGGTCAGCGGAGCAGTAGCGTCGATTTATCGTTACGCTTATTTCTATTTTATAATACATACAACCATATTTTTGCACCGCAAAGGTAAAGCAATAACAAATCCGGTTTCACTTTTGTCTATGCGTGCGGCTACGTTACATATGTTGCACAGTGGGTGCATATCAAACAGCAGTTATTAATTTTAATTGAAAATTAAAAATTTTGAAATTTAAAAAACGCACAGTTCAAAATATCAACAAAAAATAAATAAAATGTTTATTGCACATACAGTGACTCAAGAAAGGTGTTCACATGTTGATTTGTTTTTTATATTCACAATGTTTTTTAAAATCTTTTTTTTTACTTTTTTTTATAAAAATATTGTTCATGATTTAAACAAAACCATTTTAATCAAAATTGCTAACTTTTCCATATTTAGAAAAAAATCAACAAATTTTGTTAAAAATTTTTAATATTTTAATCTGCACTTTTAGAACAATTTTTGATACGCAGTTTTCTTGCCCATAACATTTAAGTAGAAGAAAGTGCAAGTCTGAAGCTGCTAAGAAAGTGCGTTGATTTAAAAACATTTTTTTTGCGAACAGATTTATTGCACTTTTCGCTTGTTACAAAAAAAAAACGACAAAAACCGTCATCAATAAAAAATCTACGAAATTTTTAGCCTCATTAAACTTGTACTTTATTCCCCTAAAAATTTTATGGGCTATAAGGGCCGAATTCACAGTGCGTAGTTAACTCAGAATCGGCAGTTAACTACAGATTTTTGTACTGAAAATTTTAGAATATTTTATTTTTTTTTTGCCCTAAATGTTCTAAAATGTTCAGATTAGAAAATTCAAAGTTTTGATGAACATTTTTTGAGTTTTTTTTTTAATTTGGATAATGTTGGAAATTTTGGTGTATATGGGTTCGGTTAAAGCATAAACAACACTTTTACTAAAAATTTAATTTTGATGCAAATTTGTTGAATTCTTCTAAATTGGTTTTGTATGGTTAAAGCATGAATAATATTTTCATAAAAATATAACAAAAAATTTTAATTGAAAAATTGTGAATTTAAAAAAAATCAACGCGTGAACACTGGTTTGAGCCACTGTAAATAATGTGATCGAAAAAAACTATAACGATTATATAATATTATAAAGGTTTATAATTGTATAAAAGAATGAATCTTCCTAATTAAAATCTTCATACCCAAAAGAATTAAAAAATTAGACGGTTATTTTCTCTTTCCTATGAAGCCGACCCATGTGAATTGTGGCAAGATAATACGGTGTTTTCATGAGGCGATCTCACAAGCAACTATTAGTTGAAAGCAACAATCGCCTGGTATGAACGGACTTTCAGCTAATCGCTTCCAATAAGGTTGGGGTTAGCCAACTTTTGATTCAACTAATTGCTTCTAAAGTTGCCTGAGAAATCTCCTAATGTGAACACCGATTAACCAACTATAAACTTAGCTGTTATTGCATTTTTTAAATGTCTTGAACTTCATTGCAATCTGGGTGTAAAAAGTACCTCAACAATCGAAATTTGTTGTGGGAGCGCTCAAAATGTATGAGTCCAAAATGATCCATTCTTTCGACATACCATAAATATGTTTGTGGAACTGGTCAACCAGACTGACTCATTTCGGACTCTTTTAGTGTCATAAATTCGAAGTTGAACATAGACAACAAAGTTCACGTAGAAGTAAAAGTTTATTAATAATCCGAATTATAAAGAACTCATTTTTTTAGCACTCAGAAAACGTAATATGACTCCTAACTTGGACTCGTATTGGCGTGCCCTTCTTAAAAAGAAAATATACTTTTTCTGACTCTTTTTCGAGAGGTACGCCTTATAATTCTGATACTTTTCTCGCTATAAAATGAGTCCGAATGTTGACAGGGTGTCCTTGGACCTAACGAAAAATATATACATACACAATTTCACTGGTCGCAAAAAACATGAAATTATTACACAAATCAGTCTCAATTAGACGTTAAAAAAAGTACCGAAAAAAATTTGTTTCATTGAAAATTCTCATTTTTGTTAGCGCTAACTGAAAAATGAAGATAGAAGCGTAAAATTTTGCTACAATCTTTTTTTTTTTGTGATTGACAATAAAATTTCTATTTGAGAGCAAAAAAAACAGTATTTTATTTGATATAGTTTGCCACACTGTGGTAGTGCTGCGATATGCCGCTGTCCACGCCAGCTTATGGACTCCGAACGTGCGATGCGTTACAAAATATGTTTAAGCATTGTTGTAGAAATAAAAACATACATAAAATAAAAAGCGCCGATAATTATAAAGCGAATGTAATTAATAAATGACGTATGCGCTAAAAATATTGGCGAACCAAACTAGAACCCAGTAAACAGAAAAAATATTTCAACAGCATTTCAGAGAACAAAATTTCGGAGGCAAGTATGTAATTTATTTTTAATTTTTTTTTTTTTGTTGGAAACTACATAAACCGCTTTTTATAAGTTGAAAATTAGTTAAGTGGATTTTTTTTAAGCGAAAAAGTAGAAAATTCGAAACTTTCCATATATATTTTTCAATCATTTGTAGCAAAAGCTTAGAGATTTTCGAGTTTTTAATGTTTTTTGTTGTTCAAGGGAGTACACAAATTATTACTTAATAATTTAAAAATTTATTTTTAACTTTTTAATTTAGCAGTCAAAATTAATCGGTATGAGAAAAAATACATACATACATATAAGCAAAAATTTGAGTTAATATTTAAAATAAAAATTTCCAAACTGAAGAATGAGAAATATTCCAACTAAAATTAGTTTTTCTTTTTCGATACGAAAAAGTTCATGGTGGTCAGCTTATGAAAAATCTAACAACTTTTCTTATTTCGTAATTAAAACTCACTTTCAACCCAACCTAACTTTCGTTTAAAATATTTGAAAGAAAAACATTTACAGGTTCTAGACCTTAAAAAATATATGTATTTACATGAGAAACCCAATAAAAAAAAAAAAGCTTACCAAAATGTTTTAGGTTTGTATTGCCGATTTTCAGCAGCCACAACAAACCTTCTTGCCAATGTCTATTTAATATCTTCTTTTAGCAAAGCAAAAAAGTGCGTTTCCCACAAAATTCACTAATAATTGCGCACCCTAATTTGCACTTAATTTTGGTTTTTGCGTTTCTTTCCGTTTTTCGTTTTTCTGGTTCTCGGTTTGTCGCCGAGTTTATATTTTTAAGTAGTTTTTTTTTTTTTTTTTGTTAATGTTTTTGCCGCTGCATCGCCGTCCAATCTTGAGTCAACGACTATGACTGTTGCACTTGCCTTTCCGCTGCTTTTTGGCGTTCAAAGTTTCTCACGCTGACACAAGTATTTAGAACGCCTTTTAAACTTAAACAAAAAAATAATAATTTAAATTCACTTTCGTAGCAGTTTGAAAATTCACTCGAATAAATTTTTGCCAGCTTTTAATTCTGACTGGTTTTGGCGATCTTCCTACTGTTTTTGAATTCAAAAAAAAAAAAAAATAAATCTTTACTACTATTTCAATAGGACAATATTAAAAATTCCTATGTACGTTTGTATGTATGTAAATACGAATGCACAAACAAGTTGTAATGTGTCTGTGCCTGTGCTTTAATTTATTATACGCGCGCTTTACTGTGGCTTTACGTAACTTCTTCCGCTTCGCACGTCCACCGTCACAAGTTGCAGCAATTGAACTGAGCTCCGCTTTGACGATTGGAAAATCATCAACTCGGCTTGGCTTAGCCAACCGTAGCACAGCGCCCATTTACGTGCTGCTCTGTCTAGTTTGTCGTCGTCGCCGGCTTTATCATCGCCCCCCTCCCCCCACCCCAACCTACCTAAATAGCTGTTCGGCGCATTCAAATCGATCGAATGGGGGGCTGCTCATCGGCTCCGGTGATCATCATTATCGCTGCTGTGTTTTTGTCTATTCTCACACACTTTGGTTGGGAATCGTTTTTTCGGTGGTTGTGGTGGTGGTGGTGGTGGTGGTAGTGGTGGTAGTGGTGGTGCTGCTGCCGCCGGCGCCGTTCTAGACAGCTGTTGGCGTGTACCTGTTTGTTGACTAGCGAATTTGAGCGCTTGGTTTGCATATTGCCGGCATTTTGAAGCAAAATCTCCATCGAGGAGCAGCATAATCGGGATGCGAGCTGATGCTGGCTGTGTGCAAGACAGAGTGCCAAAGCTACTGATCGCTAATTAAACGAATGCAAGCAACATTTTAAGTACTGACAATGCTGTCGACAACCTGACGTTAAGACGACACGATCTTTCAGGGTGTTTAAGGTGTTTTGTTTTTTTCTGTACATAGCTGGCTGGTAAAGGCTGATTAGTTAATTGGGGATCTTCAATTAAAGCTGGCTAATTATTTTATTTTCGATATTCTACAATTATATACATATATATGTATATATGTATGTGTGCATGCTTGTAGGTAAATTAACGAGTAGAAATAAATAGACAAAAAAAACGCTTTGTTGCAGTCGCTTATAATGTGATGTATATGTATGTATACTATGTATTTTTTTGTTTTCAATGTCAAAATTGTTTTTAACTCCCTCAGCACAGTTACATAAATAATCCATGACAACTTTTCGAATCGCCAATTCTGGCAGGGCTTACTGCCGAACACCGAGACGTGAACTTAGAGCTAGTGAAGGTTTTGATTCGGAGATACCGTTCAGGGAGAGGGCCTCTTCCGCTCCTATGTGACATGACATTGACCCAATTTTTGCAGCTCTTGGAGGCTAATGTACACAAAGTAATTCCGTATGTGGACGATGTTGCAGTAGTGGTTCTGAGTAAGTTCCCACAGATATTATTCCGCCTTATATAAACTTCGAATTAACTGAACAGAAAGTAAAAAAAACTAGAAAATTTTCTTTACTATACCGGCCAAGTGCCGATGCTAAGAAACGCAATGTTGGGCTGCACTCATGGAATCAGCATCGCTCAATAGTCTAAAAAAGATAAAAAAGAGGCACTGGATCATAGATGAGGTATTCACAATATGCCAAATCTTGGCAAAGATCCGCGAGAGAAGAATCGACCTATCCACCACCTATTTATCGAATTCAAAGCCGCTTTCGGTAGCTCTGTCTGAGTTTGGCATCCCCGCGAAACTGATATGGCTGTATAAAATGACGTCGAGCAATACTACCAGCTCCATCAGAATTGGGAAAGACCTCTCCAAGCCGTTTCTGATGTTGGAGAAGATAATAAGAACTGCAGAACTGAACCGCTCAGGAATACTTTTTTACAAGGGCGTGCAATTGCTGGCGTATGCGGATTACATCGGTAGCAATAACCGCGAAGTCTGTACCGGCTTTTCCTAGTTGGATAGAGAAGCAAAGCGAATGAGTCCGGCGGTCAACGAGGTATCTCCTGTCATCAAACAAACAGTAATTTCGTGAATGTAAAGAATTTCCTCTACTTTCGAACCATCATAACACCGAAAACAATGTCAGCATAGAAATCCAACGTGAAATCACTCTTGCCAACAAATGCTACTTTGGACTGAGTAGGAAATTCGGGAGTAAAGTCACTCATCATGCCCGTGTTGTTATATGGCGCAGAAGCATGGACAATGACAACATCCGATGAGGCGGGTCTTGGACTATTCGAGAGAAAGATTTTGCGGAAGATTTACGGGCCTTTACGCGTTGGCGACGGCGAGTACCGCAGACGGCCAAAATCGATTAGGCGGTTACAGCGCCAAATAAGAAGACGATCATAGATGACGCCCTAAATGCAATAACTTCGCTGGGTCTATTCGCTCGAGAATAAGAAATACAGAAAGCAGCACGGAGCCTAGATCAAAGACCTACAGGGAGAAAAGGAGTCTTTATCTTCTAGGACAGTTAGGCATAGACAATACAAATTGCCTTTACTGAAATCTTTGAATGAGATGGACCAATATTATAGAATTCAATTTACCTTCCAGAAAAGCACTCGGCGGATTTAGCAATGGCCAATGGCGATCAGACAACTCAAGTGGTCAAAGAACGCTGGGACAATCTTTCATTCACAAAAAGTTTATTTCTAGGATGGCTGATAAAAAGTTTGTTTCATTCACAATAAAGCTTCGGAGTACCTATGTTTAGAGATGTCTCAAAATTTAAATTTGGTTTAAAGGTGGCATTTTTGGAATAATTTTCAAATAGTCAAGCAGCTACCAGATTCAGTTAGAGGTTATTTACCTGACAGAATGGCAATATCGGTATTTTCTCAGACCGGCAGCTTAGGTGGAAATAAGAGTAGAACTGCAGACCAAGTCTTTTAGGCTTTAGAGCTTTCAGCACTCATGCCGCAGTATAAAACTTAAAGCTGAGTAAAGTTCTGAAAGCATGAAAAGCACTGGAATGGAATGACTTTGGGCTCCGTTTATACGGAAGTCGTTCACCACTTTTTCATAGAAATGGTAATTTGGTCATTGATGGCCTCTGCATGATCATTGCTGACATTCAAACGACACTTTCCTACAATGGACGTTTTATAAGTGCCCGCTGCAAAACATTGTCAGTTATAAGTCTTTGATAGGAGTACACCTGCATGACATGGTCACCAGTGTATTTATATGTTTTTTTTTTTTTAATTTTACAATTTGTATTTGATATGTGTTTTTAGCAGACTTCAAAAAAAGTGGGAGGCTATCAATTCATCGGAATATTTTTTATGTATGTACATATGCTACCGCATAACTTTGGACCACATTAACCGATTTCGATAACTCTTTTTCTATCGGAAAGGTAGTGCCTCTTGGGTGGTTTCATACTAATTTGGTTTAGATCCGATCATTGGATTATGAAGAAATTAACGGTACTTCTAAATTGTTGTAGGTATGAGAATTGAAGTCGGTTGTGTTTTTTGCTTAAAAATTACTTGCTAGCAATTGCAGATGGAAGCCTGTGTTTGTGCTCAATCGACAAAAACAACTTAGGGCTTGTAAGCACTACACCAATACATACGCACATTCAAGTATGTATGTATATTGAAAGCCATCAATTAGATACTATAGTTCTTTTTTTTGTTTTTGCTTAGCATTATTCTAAATATGGACTTCATACTTGGATGAATGCGAAAATCAGAGCCATTACTAATGGAAAAATAGTTATAGAAAAAAGGCATAATTAAAAAAATAATAATTTTAAACACAAAGCGTACGATACAAAAAGATTTAACGGTTTATAATAGACTAAACTGGCGAACACTAATGTACGTTATGAAAAAATGCAAAAAAAAAGTTTGCAAAAATTAAATTTGCCTTCTGAAGTGAAGTCATAAGGTGGCTTTTTTAACCAGTGGCGGCTTTTACACTGATCCAACCCGCTATAGTTCCGTTATTTGCACGTATGACAAGGGGGAACCCATGTTCACAGTTCCCAATTTGACCCACCTTCGCCACGTCGATAACGGCAATCCCAGTATTTGAGATCTCAATTTGGACATTGGGCAACTGATAGCCACAAGCAGAAGAAGTGGGAAGAGTGTCTGAAGTCCTGTAGTTGCACCTCTGTTGTGAGTAAGCTACGCTCAATCCCATGAAACCTGACGACCGATTGGTTGTTGTTCTTGTTGTTGTAGCAGCAGTACCAACCCCGTTATGAGTCATCATCCTCGTCCTTTGATTCTGCAAGACTGAGACCGATGAACCGGGAGGCGGTCTCGTGTTTGCCCTTCTTAGTGCTGCCGATACAGATAGCTGTTGAGTCTGTGGCATCACCCAGAACAGAGTTATGCTACGATGCACTTGGTCTCTCGGTTATGCCAATTCTGAACAGAATTTCCCTGGCAGTTTTCGCTCTTTGCCCTTTCCTCCTATCATGAATAAAAATTCCCTGAGGATTTCTTATTTTAAATGGCGGAGTTTAGCTGTAGTGTAAAACAGCTCTTTCGAAGTTCGAATTTCCTCCTGCCAAATTTTCGTCGAAAATGCTACTCCCTGCGAGTTAATTATTGGAGGATATCGTTCTCGGGAGCAAGTCCCGGAGACCAAACTCACGGGCAGTATTCAGAATTGGCTGATTGTCTTTGCGGGTGCTGTGGCTCGTACTGACTGCTTCTCTGTGTAGCTTGCTGAGCGCAGATATGTATCGCGTTACGCCGAACGGATTGTCTACGTCCGGCTCTGTGTGTGCTCTCCAGCTATATAGGTGTCGGGGATGTGTCCTTCCGAAGCAAGTCGTTGTTGGAGTGGTTTCCACGGTGACATATCACGTAACCGCTTCGATAGCACGGTGTTGTGCTCTTTAATCGCCAGCATCCGGTTTTTTTCGTGGAGATGTTGCTCGGACGACATAAAATGGTAAGCTGTAGCCGTACGTAGAGCTGCGTTCTGGTATATTTATAGATTCTCCACTGTATGTCGCTCATTCCTGCCAAACACACTGGCGCTGCGTAATTTGCCACTGGCGGGCCGATTACTTTGTACGCCGTGAGCAGGGTTTCATTATCGGCTCCCCAGGTGCTGCCGGCTAGCGACTTTGTTCCTGAGGTGTCCGCAAAGAAGGACAATAGGCTGTCAAACGGAAATCCATCAATGGAGAAGGTCAAACGTCAAAATTAACTTAAGTTGTCAAAACCAGTGCCATACCTATTTTCACATTTGAGGCCTTGCTTTTCGCGAACTTCTGGTAACATTTCAGATAGAACAATCCTAGGTAGTGGTTTTGAATTTATCAGTACGAAAACGTAGAACCACACGAAAATTCACATATGGGCCATTCCATGTCAAATCGACAAATGGTTTGAATCGAGCATTTTTGATTTGCTTGAATTCTGCGGAGAAATTTTCTTGTATCATATAAGAAAACTCTGCCAATGGAAAAAGTTAAAGAATTTTTTCGAAAGTTATGCAAAACTCTTAATTTCAAAATTTCCTGGGATTTTTCAAATTTATTTTATGAATATCTTAAAAACTATTACAGTTTTCTGGTGTAGTGGTTCTGGTCTCGCTTTAAAGGTGATATTTAAGGCTATAAAGAAAAATTTCAAAATTTAAAAAAAAAACCGTAGCAGCAAAAACTTATTAAAAATTTTGCAAACTTCTTTTATAAAACTTCCAACTGATCTTAAAAGATCCTGAAATTTTCAAAGTATTTTTTTTTCAAACTCTAAGTAAACTTAAGCTGAACTCAAAAAACTCAAACCTTTAAAAAAAACTTTCAGGATTTTTTAAGATCAGTTGGAGGCATTGTATAAAAAATGTATATGTATAAGTTTTTTTACGATTTTTTAAATTTCCGAATTCTGATTTTATTCTAATTATTTTGAATATATTTTTATATAGCCCTAAAAACAAGATCAGAACCATTTTTGTAACTATGTACATATAATAGTTTTCGAGATATTCTAAAAATAAACTTGCAAAATCAGAGAAATTGTGAAATCTTGAACCTTTGAAAATTTTTTAGTATTTTTTTTCTTCCTTTGGCAGAACTTTGTTATATGATAAAAAAAAAGTGCTGACAAAAATTCATCTTAATCAAAAATGGTCAATTCCAGACATTGATCGATCTCACATGGCTTGACCCATATGTATCTAGCTCAAGATTTTTTCATCTAGAGTGTAATTGGGGGGTCATCGCCTTACTTTTTTCAAAAGTAATAAAATAATGCCGGCAAAGAACAAACCTATTTAACTAACATTTTACCGAGTATAGAAGAACCTGCCGTCATCCAGTAGTAATAGCTAATGCAGCTTCTCAGAGCGAAAGAAGCGTATATTGGCGTATATTTTTCAAATAAAAAATAGCAAAATTATCATAACTAAGAACATTTACATAGTTATGTGTTTATCTACCATTTTTCTTTTGTAATTAATAATGAAGAGACACTATTAAAAACCCCTACTTCTAAAATATTGCTATTTTGCTCTTTGAGATATAGCTTTGTACATAGTATGTAAATATGTATGTATGTATCCTCAAAAACGTGTAACGCTTTAAATCAAATTTCCGCATATTTCCCCATTTAATTGCTGTTTATCAATATCGGAAATATTTCGCCAAATTGCATACCCCAACTAAATGTCGAAGCTGGTGCCCACCCCCAATGGTAATTATATGTAGTAGGGTCTATTAAAGCATTGTCATCATTACAGTTTAAATATCATTTCGCATTTCTTATGTGCTAATGTACATTTGTTTGTATGTTTGACAGCGTGAACTGTTAATTAATTTTTGCAGTAAAAAAAAAACAATTTAAGTGTCATATGAATCTGCAATTACCAGCTTGTGTACTTTATCCCAGGGGATTTGTGTGCTGTTACAAATAAGCTTTTATGTAAAAATTTAAATTCTCGTTCTCGTAAAACCTGACAAGATCTTTATGGCAGCAGCGTACTTTGCACTTGAGGATTATTCTGCACATGTCTCGCGAACCATCTGTATGTGTGTGTATATGTATGTATGTATGCGCATATGTACGTATGTAAATGTATACATATCATCGTGTTCCCCTAACATTGTGAAGAACATATTTCTTTGATGTAAGTTAATAAAAAAATATAGAGTAAAAAAAAATAAAAATAAAGAAAAACCTACGAAATATCCGCTTTTGTAAGACAAAAAACGCAAGCATTGCGATTTATTATTCAGCATTCAAAACACGTTTCGATTCAGTTGCCAATTGCCGCAGAATTGCTACTTGCTACTGATGTTGCGATGCAAGATCTAAATGTGATATTTTCAAATTAAATTTGTAGAAATTTCCTAAGAATTACTTAAATTTATAACTTTTAAAAATGCTAAAATTAAATTTATATAACTTTACAAGTTGTCTTCCATTTCAAAGAAATATTTAACTTTGCAGCACAAATGGTTCAAAGTTTAATTCGCTAAATCAATGAGAAAAAGAAAGCAGTATATATATATTTTGTGCATATCATAAAAAAAAACTATTCTTGAAGCAATGCAGTAATAAACTATGTTCTAGTTTTACGATCGCATGAAGCAGAGTTGTACGCATTCGCATGTATAGGTCGGATAGTATTTATTCCAATGAAAACATAATGTACAATTCACCTTTTTTTGTAAATAAATGTACTATACAAAAATCGTAGTGGCATGCAATCATTGTTCCAAGAAGCGTTTGTATTCTGCCAAAATTTGCTCTTCTTGCTGGAGTGGCAAGTCAAGATAGTCCTGCTCATTTGACGTCAGATCCTGATTGAAGCGTTCATATGCTTCGTATGATTCCATTTCATTCTTCATTTTGTCTAATGCTGTAGACGCGAGTGAATTGTTGCCACTAGATGTAGATGGTGTATCATCGGCGAGAATTTCCTTCGCAGCTTTGGCTATATGACTTATTTGCTTCCGCAACTCTTCTTCACTACCGAATATTTTAACTAGAAAATCAAGTGCTTTCTCAGGATTATTTTCGGTAGTCTCAAGAGCTACGCGCACCATGTTCTCGTTGAAGCCAAGCTGTTTTAACTGAAATGTAGAAAGTTTAGTATAAACTATGCACAACTATCACTAAGATTACCTGCTCCAACAAATCAGAATTTGCATCTTTCTTTGTCGGCAAATTTTGCAAGAGTGCATCAGCATTCGTTTGCAGCAAATCCAACTGCAAAATTGTTAATTGATATGAAAAAATATAGTACTTGGACCATCTTTAGCACACATACCGCTTGCTGAAGATCATTTTTTGATTGTTTAAGTGCCGCAACGACAAGATCATGCTGAAATCCCATTTCCATTAGTGTACATACACTCCGTGGGTTTACCCAATCCTTGTCGTTGCTTGTGCGCGACAATTTGGCATTTAATTTACGCTCTTTTTGTGAACGTAATCTTGCTGCACTCTTTTTTTCCCTTCGTTCATGTATGAAAGTGATGGCCTGTTCCAAATTTCCACTACAAGCTCGGAGTCCCAAACGTGCTTCGAAAGGTTCATATCCCATCTCCACCAGCGTCATAACGGAGGCGTCATCCACTTTCAATTCACGCAACTCGGCGGCGGCCACCTCTAACCGTTCATAAGCTTCATTCCGTCTGTTCTGATGGAAGAAGACCACACCTTGCAGCAGATGTAGTCGCATTAGAAGAGCACGTTCAGGACATGCGTTCCCTTTAAGTGCAATCAAACGGTTCATATTCTCACCGTAGCTTCGGCGAAAGCTGCGCTCACATATCTCCAAACGCCTTTGAGCATCCGGCAACTGAGTGACATTCTAGCAATTTTAATTTATTTTTTAAATAAAATTGCAACGTACATATGTACATACAAGCAACCAAACTTACTTTGAGACATAAGTAACACCAAACTATGTCCAAATTTATTAAAGCGTAATTATCCACCGATTCCAAAAATTGTGAATTGCAAGTGGAAAACTTTTCATCAGCTTCGAGCAGCAAAATTAAGGCTTCGTCATAGTGTTGTCTTTTCATAGCCGCCCGAGCCTTTTCACAGAAGCCCATCGCCATCAAAAGCGCACGGTTTTCATTTGGGGGCAGAAATACAAGATTACCGTCTTGATCTTCCATCTAAAAATTAAAAAATAACTATATATATATTTATAAGGACATTAGATACTAGCCTCGAAGAGTTGCCTTTCTGAGTCAACGATGGCCTCGACATCCATTTTAATTTTGCGAATACGATCGTACATCGCTTCTTTCGAATTTGATTCTGTGCGATCAACATCACTGATTATTACCATCAACTGCTGATTATTTTTTATACCTAGACAATTAGTTTTCGTAAATTTTTCACCATATACTTATTGTGTTGCTTAACAAACCTTGCAAGTCGAGCGCTTTTTCTGGATCAATAATTTTTCCTGATGATATGCATTTTACACGGTTTGGATCGCTGACCTGCAATTTTTCGGCAATTCTTTTTTGTAATTCGGTTCCTAAGCCATTTAATGGGCATTTTACTTCCAGCATATTTTGTGTGCCTTCTTGATTATTAATACGCCTTACGCTGAACGTGGCAAGACCTACAGAGATTAATGTAGAAGGTTAATATAAAAAAGATTCTATCCAACTACATTGCCAGCCAAATACCTACCAGTTTCATTAAACTCCTTTCGTGTAGCCAGCTTTCGTAATGCGCCATCCTGCAGCTCCGTCAACGCTAGTTTGCAGTTTGATATGCTTATACTTAAGCTTGTGCTAAAATCTTGAGCAAGTCGCTAAAATTTATAATCAAAATATAGTATTTTATAAAATTCTAATTAGGCAAAGAACACTCACATCAATTTCAGATTCTACGCTACCAATATCCGAATAATAGTAGGGCTCTTCCCACAATTTAATACCCAATTGTTGAAGTCGGGCCCTAACCTGAATGATGACATTGTCTATATGCGACATGATAGTGCAGAAATTGAGAAATAGCAGCAAAAAAAACAAATCGACTTTTGCGTAAACTTTCTTCAATGAATTTATAAACAAATTCAACGTATTTCACAATTTCATTGGCCAAGAGAATTTGTTTTACTTTGTTTATTTTGTATCTCTGTTTATTGTATTTTGTATATTTTGCTGTAAACAAGGAAAATCAAAATATGACAAAGCAAAAACGTAATTACCATATGATCGCCAGCAACAGAGTTGCATTTGCTAACGTTCACCAATTGACCAAAATGAAGTAAAGTAACGAATACATAAGTGAAGAATATATATTTTGGCTAATTAACTTTGTGCATAAGTGGTACACATATTAAGCTCACGTACAAGTCCTAAGCGATTGAGTAGAGTGAGGTGGAGAAATATTGCCACAATTACGTGACATTTCACTCCGTCCGCTTATTTCCATTATGACCAGTGCATGATTTCAATACACCAATTCTTATGGCAGCACTTATAGGAAGGCATTGGATACTTATATAGCTGGCTTAAAGCTTAAACAGACGGCAGCGTTGATCCGGACTAACTCGGACTTGATCCGGATCAACTGAAGGTAATATTTTGGTACTGGAGACTAGAGAAATTAAAAATACGTCGTTTCGAAAAGGAAACAGGTACTTTTATGTTTTCTCCTTTATATTCAATGAAAGAAAAAATTGCTAAGTCCAAAGGAAACTCTAAAGAATTGATAAGGCAAAATTAGTACGAAATGGTTTAATAAATATCGATTCTCTATGATTCGTATGGAGTTTTGCTTTGATTTAAATGTTTGGCGAAATACTTTAAGAAAATGGCTTAAGAAGTTTTTTCCCTCTCCTGTAAAATTTTTTAGTTGCGAATTAGAAACTTGATTAAGCAGCGTTTGCATTGCTCAACTTATTTTTCAAGTTTTTGTTGAATGTGAGGGTTGAATAGTGCAAACGGCCTTTCATCAAACTGCTTTCAATCAAGTTCGTCGGCAGCCAATTTTCGTTCAAATTTTGAGTCAATTAATCGCCTGTGAACAATGCTTTATATTAGTTGTCTTCATCAGAAGAGATCGACTGTTGATAAACTTGATAAAACGATAAATTTATCATTTTGATAAATGAACTGTCAAACTTTTTATGGAAATCTATTAAACCAAACTTTAACAAATTATCAAACGCTTTTGGTGGATAAATGTATAAACTTAAGCAAAATTCAACCCTGACAAGTTGCCAGGCGGTCACTTTTGCTACAAAAAAATAAAAAGCAAATGAACACAATGGACGACGTAAGAATGAGAGGTAACTAGCCATGTAAGTTAAATAATAAACAATTTTATGCAATTATTTACCAAGGTGCGCTCATGAAAGTATGCGGATAAACTGATAAATTTAAGGAATTTATTCCTTTATCACTTTACATAAAGAAGCCTAAGTAGCTGTGTTGAACGAAAGAACAGAACAACAGACAGAGGAACAGCTTTACGTTCTTTGGTAATACTTTTTCATTTTTTGCGTGTTGGGTGACGTATCTTCTGAAATTTTTTGTTGCCACTGACATTTGTTTGTCGTTACTTGTGATTTTGAAAGCTGGAATCCAAAACAGAAAAGAGGCGCTGCCAAGTCGCTGCATTAGGATTTTGCACGCATTCGGCTCGTACAAATTCTAATAGTGTTAAGTGGACAAACAGAAGTTCGAAATTGGCTTTTTCGACGCTGCAAAAAGAATAAATTTTAAACGACACACGATTAATTGAAGTTTATCAAAGCGAAAACTATTTGTTTGTTATAAAAATATGGCCAACGCGGAGATGGATATGAAGGCGAACCTGACGGATCTGTCTAAAATACCCGTCAAGGAGTTTGAGAAGCACTTTCGTGATTGGATGGAACGCGACGATGTAGCGCGGGCACTACAGGCAAAGTTGCGAACTGATCTCATATCAAATTTCAACAAAACTGCGTTAGGTGAGCATTTTGTTTACAAATATTAATCTAGGCTTTTTTCAGTTGTTTTGAGAGGCTTTCATCAATGAATATACTCGTACAAGCAATTGAGGTTCATTCATGAATTGGGTTTGTTTACATGTTTTTTTGCTCGTTTCCTTACTGCATTACCATAGCGACCGAATTCATCGATAACTATTAATCGGCAATGCAGGGCTACGTTAAAGCAGTGCACTCAATGGGACATGAATTTTAAAATCGTTTGTTAAATTTAAGTGTTAATTCTCTGTGCTTCCAGGACGCCAAATATTGGCACAGACCACTACCACCACCACGGGTGGTTCAACGCATCGATTAACACTGTCGCCATTAGTGTTGGCGCTTAATACACTCGTCGCTGAATTCCTCTATGCACAGAACTGCCATTTCACGCTGTCAGTATTTTGCACTGAAGTACCGTTTCGAAACACACTTCCGGATTTTGAAAACTCGCAGCACTTCCGTTTCACTGGCGATGAAATTAAAGAGATCCTGGAAGCCATCTTTGAAAAAACGTCCTATGAGGCATCATTTAAAAATAGCATTATTAGAAAATATGAAGGAGCCAAAAATGTTTCGTTGTTGATGTTGATTCTTCGTTACCTATTGAGGCAAAAAGAGGAATGCGTGAAGAAAATTGCATCTATTAAATCAGGAGTCGTCACTGAAGGAACACAAACAACAGAAGTAATGAGTAAACCATGCACAACTGATGGTCCCTTGACCCAAACGGATAGCTTTGAAACGCGGAGAGCAAAAACAGAGATTAGTAATAGTAATATGAGATATCTTAACAAGTACCTGATGATACTATCGACTAAAGTAAAAGAAATGTCCGAGCAGTTTGAAGAGTTGCGAAATAAACGTTATACTACATTGCCGAGCACTCGCCTAACAAAATCTGTACGAACGCGGCGGTATGAAAAGCTGAACCGCAGTCTGGAGAGGATTATGGATCAGCTGAAGCATATGACGCACACTAAGCGTAAAAGTAAACAAGTTATGGCCGTTGTATCGTCTGTCGATGCATTGGCGGCACAATTTACAAAATGCGTTGAGAGTTTTAGAACAGTTTCGAAGGACTTGATCGCTAGCAGTGAGAAACATAAGCAACTACAAAGTACAGCGCCGCATAAACCACTCAACTCACAGGTTGCAGTGCAGGTGGACCTTTTTAGTGAACGAGCTCAAGGTGGTGAACAAAAGCAGCCTACCGATGAAAAGACATATACTGACTGGGTGTACGAGATGCGCCATACAAAGAACGGGCAGAAATTTTTAGATAGAGTAAAAAATGAGAAACTCAGCTTTTTAAATTAATAACTTTATTATATTTTAAAATTGTGATTAGATCGAAGCTTCACTCAAAAAGGCACTAAATAGACAACGTGAGCTATTGAGAAATGAATCCGAGGAAAAATTGCAGCATCAAAAAGAGTTACTAAAAATACAATACAAGGAAAAGTTAATGGAGGTAATATTAACATAGCCATGTACATAAATTAGTGACTACATTTCATTGTAACTTCTTTGTTTGTTTATCTACAGCATGTTAGCCGTCTTCCAGCATATGATTGCTCTACAGAAGCGCGCAAGCTTAACGAAACTATAGGACAGCAATTACAAGAATTCGAAACTCGTCACGCGGTGTTATTGCAGAAAATTCAAGAAGCTAATAGCGTTGGAGCAACGGAATGTATTCCAGTGGGTAATGCGACAAGCGAAATGACTGAAGAAATCGTGCGAAGAGTTGTTAAAGAAATGGTAATTACACCTTACACTACAATTACACCTCGCAGAGATATCGTTCATTTACTAAAAGACGGGTATCCTTCAAAAAATTAGAATTTTAATTTAATGATGCAGAGATAGTAATTATAGAGGCGTTTGACACCGTCTGTTATTCCACGCTACTAGAAGTCATTAAGGCTTCCTCTCTCCCACAAGGATTCAAACGGTAGCACGGCTATCTCCAGGCTTTCTCGCTTCTTCACTGCAAGGAGCTTAACACTGTTCCCAACGAAATCAACGGCGACCCTCTTCACAACCTGGACGAAGTAGGTTAGGCTTCAATTAAACATTCACGTCAATAGCACACCAATTCCGACAGTGAACAACCCCGATCTCCTCCGCGCATAATAACCGCAAAAACAACAACGCACATGTTTGGTCGCCGGGGACTAGTTGGACGCAGTGGACGACGCTGCAGACTTGTCAGAACGCCGCACTCCGGACAGCGACAGGGTGCCTTCTGATGTCGCCTGACTACCACCTACACAGCGAGGCCCAAATGCTTCCCTTAAGAAAGCACAATAAAATACTCTGTAAGCAGTTTCTGGTGGGGTGCCACAGAAGTAAACACCCTAACAAACTCTTGCTAGAGGAGGAGCCTCTGCTCAGGCACGTTAGAGGGCACCTATTCATTTATAAGGACACGGTCCAGACTTACATTGACCAACCGATCCACCATTCATAGTCTGGATACTGTAGCCGCCTTAACAGATACCTGTCCAGACTCAACCCCAATATCCCCAATGAGTGTCCGGCATGTGGAGACTCCCCACACGACACCAAACACCTCTTTATACGCCAGCTCAATTCCACTCAACTAACACCCCTCTCCCTTTGGTCCGACCCTATTGAAACTGTCTGTTTCCTGGGCCTACCATTAGTTGAACTTGATGACAACGATTGTACGGATTAGTAGTTCCGCTACAACAACAACAAAACTATGTTGAGAAAATTGAAAAATTTAAACGCCTTTTTTGAGTCTTCATAGTCTTTTATTTTATGATCGATATGAAAAATCATGAAGGGGCGCTAATTTTTATATATGGATCTGTATTCATATGGAGTAGTAGTTTATGTTGAAAGGCTGGCTTTGGTATAATGCGGCATTCGTTGCATACGATTGCGAATGACTCACTGGCGCCGAGCCGTTGAAGAACTTTTGGCAAATAAACGTGCAAAAAATAGTTCCGATACTAACAAGCCAATATTCTTATTAAGTCTCGTCAAAAAATTCCTTGTCGTTTAAAGGACATGAACTACTATTCCATACGAACACAGATATGTACTTGTTTATATGTATTCCGCATTTAAGGAACCTAAAACAAATCCAGTCGCACCTATTTGCTCCGATCGACGCAAAAAGCATTCAGCCCAAGCTGCCAGAACCCGTGATCCCCTTATCAAGGATGTAGTAAATACACAAAAGCAACTACAAAAAATGGTAAAAAGCATAACGCAGCAAGAGCGTAACGTCGACCAAATCGTCCACGATGCGAGGTAAGTAAAAGATCGACACATATTTAGAATCCTGATAAGCTTGCTTAATGCGTTTCGATTTTTGTGCTTTAATAGAATGCGCATTCAAGAACTTGAAAATGAAAGCAACCAGTTGGAGTTAAATTTCCGCAATTATCTAGAGCGGCAGCGCCTACAGGCTGAGACAATGCGCGAGGTAGTGTCCAGTCTTTCCGAAAACAACCAAAAAGAAAAAGAGTGCCTGAAAGTCAGTGCTAATTATCGTGCCAATTTGAAAAATATTCGGGAATCCGCGGCGCTGAGGACCGAAACTGACCGGAGAAGTATGAAAGGAAGGCCTCGTAATAAAGCTCTAAAACCAAAAGATTCTCTAGTAGATTTCACTGACCAGGAGAATAAAAGTCCCAATCTGGAATATCGTAACGCAATTTTAGACGCGAAAGCAAAGCTATTCCAAAGTGATTGTACAGCTCCATGTGCAATCAGTGAAAAGGCTGGATGTGATGATGTAGAGCGAAGTATGGCCGGTGTTGAACAATTTTACTATAATCGAAATTTTGGTAAATTCGATTCACGGAGTAACTTGCTATCTAAAAATGCCTATACAGGTCAATTAAATCAGAAGCCATCATCACTTGTGGTGAATACTTCGAAACTAACACTTACCTCCCTTTCTACGCTTCCCCTCACCTCAACAGACATAACTTTTAGCATCGACACTAACGCATTGAGCGCAAAAAGTAATGGAGCTCCGCTTGAAAAAAGTTATGCAATGCTTCCGAATACTCCACAAATAATTATGCGAAAATCTGCGCTTCACAGTGAACAAGGTTCTCTAACTACAATCAGGGATGCTGAAGAAGCAATAATTACGAAGCGATTGTCACCATTATCAGACGCAGCTGTTGCGACAGTAATAGCACAAACAGCAACGGCGCCTACTGTTGCAGGAGCTGCTGCTGCCAATGGTGAATGGGATATAAATGACATGAGGCGCTTCCGGGAAGCTTTGACGAAGCAATCGGAATCTGATACGTCAACTTCCACTAATGACGATGGAATCCTAGCAAATCAAAGTATCAGTGATCTTAGTATGAATAGCATTGATAGCATCGGACGTGCGGTAGGAAGAAGAACTCATTCAAACTCGAGCCTACAGTGCAGCAATGAACGGCTGCTGGTGAGTGGCGAGAAAGACACAGGCGCTTTTTCGGGTAAGCCCAGTTCAACAACGAATCCAGTCACAACTTCAACAAAGTTGGTAGAGACCATAGAACGAATGCATCGGATTTTTACTGAAACCACGACGAACGCAACGAAAGAAAATCATCCACAAACACAGGTGCAAATGCAACAAAAACAGGAACTTAAACAGCGGCAGGAAGTCAACAATCAACACCAGCATAGGAAACACTTTAAGTCAACACCTCAAACTCAGGATACCAGAAAAAATGTCCGCTCGTTGAGCGATGAACCAAGCACCTCAGCAGAAGCTAACGCTAAAGCAGCGGGGAACAGGAATATTCGAAAGGAGAAAAAACCACAAACCTCACAATGCATGGAGCAGTCCACTAATCAACCGTTAAACATATTTCCCCCCACCGAAATTACGGCGGACGACGTTACGGCGAAAACAACTGGTGATGGCACAGAGCCGCAATGCTACAACATTACTGTTGCCAATGCTGCTAATAACAATGAGGCATTAGCTCCAAAAATTTCTTCTACAACTTTTTCCATATGCCTGGAGGATAATCTGAAGGAAGTTGTTAGTGTGTCCTCGATTGAAATCGCCAGTATGGTCGAGGCAGTCGATGAGGAAATCGAATTGGATGAATTGGTATCCGATGTAGAAGACGAAGAAGAGGAAGAAGAGGAAGAGCAGGAGGAGGAAGAGGAACCTATGGGCGGCGTAAAAATAAGCACTGACACCATGCTTGCCATCGAAAAGGTTTCAGGTGTTAGTACTAGTTCCAGTAGCGCGCTAAGCATGTCACACGGCGGCGGAGTAAATACCAGAATGCATAGCGATAGTGGCAGCGATTTCTGGCGGTAGGAAGGTGTTAATAAAAATTGCATAGACTACAATTATTTTGATCAAAACTTTACATGGATTAAAAAAGCAAACGTAGTTGAAAATTTAATTAGCTTATGATAAACTTTTTTAATTTAAGTTTTGATACCTATCTATTTTTAAAAGATTATAATTACATAATTGAGTAAGTGTTGGATAAAATTTAATTGGAAATTATTTGTAGCTACGTACGTAATGACAATAAAGTATGTATAAATCTGTACCTTAAAGTAAAAAAAAAAAGTTTTATAAGTATCTAAAAAACGTAGATTCCAAGCATTTCTGCATAGGCACTATAATTGAATAATAGCCGGTTTCACCAGAAAATTAAGTTGAAAATGATTTTTTTATTTTCTGTCAATTTCCACATAAAACTCAAAAAATTAAATTATTTCAACTTAAATTAATAATAATAACATTAATAATAGATTGCCGTTTACACATAAGTGTTTGGCTGAGTTTCTGCGATTTGTGACGTGCGCCTTGATGTTGTCACACAAAGGGCAGGGACCTACAGTTTTACGCCGACTCCGAACCGCGACTGTATTTTTATAAGAAGTTATATCTTAACTTTTTTTTTTATTTTGACCGAAAAAATTAAAGTCAATTTGTAACTTTTATTTTTGACTGAAAACATATCGGTGGAAAAATAACGATTATTTTTCGACTTTTTTGAAAAAAAGCATAACCGTTAAGGTCCCTGGTTTATTTATTAATTTTCAAGAATTTTCAAATAAGATACAGTTCATTCCCTAACAAAACCTAAGCTAAAAAATTTGTAGAACACTGGAAAAAATGATAAAATTTTCATCAAAATTGCGAACTTTTTTCTCGGAAGTGTTTAAATTTTATTGAGTATACAGTTTTATAGCCCATCCAATTTTAGTGTAATAATGTGCAAGTTTCAAGTGATTAAAAATTACCTTTGATTTTTTGGAATTCTGTTACCGAAGGTGTTGCGGTTTTCTTCCATTCATATAACACGGTTTCGGTAACGTCGACAACGATGTTTCACCGGAGATTAGTGTAAACCAGGGGCTCTATTCTGTAACTGTGAGAAAATGTAGTGTACACCGAGTGCAAAACTCACAACCAAAAACTCACCGACTAAAATTCAGTGAGTTTTTCGGAAGAGAAGTGTACAGAATTTTGACAGCTAAAACTCATTCTCACTCTTCCTGAATCGCAAAATGATGAGTGCGCACAATTTTCAGTGTACACTTGAAAACTCACAGTTACAGAATAGAGACCCAGGCTTTGAGCAACCGGCCCTAAGGGATATGAATGTTAACCGAGCCAATTTGAGGGGAAAAATGCGGCGTATTTTCTTAAGCTGGACATGTTTGGCAAAGCTCTAAGGGCCGGGTACTCAATGTCTGGTTAACACTAATCTCCGGTTAAACATAGCTATCGACTTTACCGACACCGTGTTATATGCATGGTGTCGAAAACGTCGATAACGATGTTAACCGATGATTAGTGTTAACCAGGCATTGAGCACCCGGCCCTTAGAGCTTTGCCACACATATCTAAAGTGTCGGTATATTAGGGTGAGCCAAAACAACTAACCTAACAAATGTATCTCCTTAAAAATATCTATTTACTAAGAAGAAAATTCTCCCATTTCAAAAAATTTGTAATCTAATTTTAAAGGGGTCGGGCGGGGGGATTTGAGATTTTCCATTTAAATAACATATACAAATTTTTTTTATTAAAAATATTATTATTGAACCTTTCCTCGGTCAGAAATATTATTAACATATTTAATACTCTTAATTGTATCTAAGACAACCAACTTAATTTCTTAGAGAATTTAATACCCTACAGGAATATGCCTAGAACAAAATTTTGATCTCAAACGTTTCAATTGTTATAACATTTTTAATGAAAAAAATAATAATTTATGTTGTTTAAGGGGACAATTTCAAATGCCCACCAACACTTTTTAAAGTTGGAATAAACATTTTTTTTAAATGGTAGAATTTTCTGCTCAGCGAATAGGTCCTTTTAAAGCCATAAATTATTTAGGTTAGTTTATTTGGCTCACCCTAATGTATGTATGACTAACACTTTCGCGGCGGAAAAAGTTGCTGGAGCTAACAATCTGCGGATTATATGAAATCTGGTAAATCCACCATAAACTAGATACTCACCATAAGCAAAATCTTATAAAATACCCACTTTAGGAGGATTTACAAGCACCGTCCATTTGTGGATTTAGGGTAGCATTTATGTATAAACACGAAAAGGAGTTACCCATACGTTCGGACGTCTGAATTTGGGTCCACCGCGAAGCTAAATCGGCTGTGTAAAATGGCGTTGATCAACGAAACCAGCTCCGAGAAAATTAGGTAGGATCTATCCCAGAAGTTTGATACCAAACCAAGCTTCAGACAAGGTGGGTCTCTTTCTTGTGTTTTCTTTGTGAGGTTCCCCTTTGCGATAAACCTACCTGCTTCTTTGGTGCTAACTTCATTTAATTGAGAATGCCTTCAATTTGATTGCAGCGGTTCCTGTAGCTTCCTTTCGCTAAGCCGTTTGAAGACTCGTGAGAGACTTTTGGTAGCTTGCCTATTCGGTGTCCTTATGTACTCCCCCAACGCAATAAGCTTCAGCTCATTTAAAGGTGGAGTGCATTTTTAATCGTACATACATATGTATGGATATAACTAGTTTTATTTTAATTTCGTGCACAACAGATAAACTACAACACATTTCTTTAAATCAGTGCATTAACTTAACCTCTAAATTTTGTTAACCATAAATTTTCTACAGTCCACTAATTTTAAGCCGGAATTCCGAATGCATACATTTTCTGGCGCCAATTGTCTACACATTTCGACGGTTCATTCCTTTCTAAACTGGCAGTGCAATATTGTTTCCTAAGTTACTGTTTTAATTACACTAAGTGTCGGCCGTCGTGGCCTTTTGGGTGGTAGGGTAGGGCGGACGTAACAACCATTGCTAATCGACAATCATCAATTTCCGTTTTATGCTGTTTCTACAAAGCTCCGCTCGCGGCAAATACTACTCAACTGATACCTTTGCTGCCGCACGCCAGCAGGCAATCCAACAAAGAGTTTCGTTTATAGCTGGCCAGCGGTGGTGCACTTCCTATTTGTTACTCACACCGCAGTTCCATTAATCAAGTCGTAGTGGTCAGCGCTGTTCGCATTGATGCCGCCGGTGGCAGTTGGGCCACCCAGCATCGATATGCCACTGTAGATGCTGGCATGTGAGCGCCGTCGTTCGCGTTCAAGTTCCTCCGGGTCAAAGATTTCACCCAACATGCCACTTGGCCGTCGCTGCTCATCGAACGCATAGCCGCGCTGAAACTTTGGTGGCATACTTACCACACTGCTACTACCGCCACCACTGCCGATGCCGCTGTCTGCGCCGCCGCTGGTATTGCTGCTGAATGAACGCGTCAAGAGTGTGTGTGCGAGATGCGGAGCTTTTGGATGTGGACGCGTAGCGGGCGCGCCTAACTGCTGCATTGTATGAAAGTTGGGCGTGTAGCCGGACGGTGAGGACGGTATGGCAGCGGGCCAGTGCACTGTTGATTGTTGTAGACGATTATCATTGTTCATATTGTGGTTTATTGAGCTCTGAGGCCGTTGTTGTCGCCGCTCGTCATAGTTGCTGCCGGGCTGGGCCGCGATAAGGTCCTCATTGGATTTGGATTGCAAAGCGAAAGCCGAGTTGTAAATACCCGCGGCTGGTGCTTGAGATAAGTAAAGATTTGGTTGTTGCTGCTGCATCATCAGATTGTTCAGTCGGTTATGGCTGCTGCTGTAGCTGTTATGCAGCGCAGAGGCGCTTGCATGAAGCGAGCCCGAACCGATGCTATTTTGCGAGTTCGTCTGACTTTTTAGAAACGATCGCGGCAGTGTACGGCTCTGGTATACTTGGGTGTTCGGATGATAGTTCTGGTGCAGACGGTTTTGCGAACCACAATAGGCACTTTTGGCAGCAGCGTAGTACGATTCGCCGTTGCTAAAGCTGGGCGGCGGAGGCCAGATTTCGATTGCAGAGTCGCTGCGTTCGACGCCAAAGGAACTGTTCTGCGAGAACTTTTCGGGCGGGTATAAAGTAGCCAGTGAGAGATTAGAGTTCAGCTTGCGTAGATGTGACGGCTCGACGAACATTGAGGAACGGCGCAAATTACGAAACGTTGGGTTAGCCACAAGTTCAGGATTATCTGTACTTTCACAAAAGAACAGAAAAGGTAAATAGGTAACTTCTTAGTTAATAAGCTACTGAAAAGATTTGTTTCAGCACCATTAAGTAAAGTGAGCGACTCACCTTGAATAACGTAAATGTGTTCTTCGTCATCTTGCATTTGCGAAAATCCGCCTTCCCCTTCATCGTCGTCTTGCGCTGCTCTGTTATTTCGCTCTTCAGCTACACGATTTTCTCTGCCAAAATCTCCTCGCCCATTGCCATTCCGCTGGCCGCTTTCAAAACGATTTGTGGCTTTGTAGAGACGACGTCGTTGCGTCTCATTGTCAGATGTCGTCATGGCATCTTCTTCACTGGCAATGAAGTAAATGTTTTTCGGTTTTGGACGCATTCCAGCGCGCTTGCAAAACTCCTGAAAAAGTTCATCTTTTGTCTTACGTATGCCACGCTTCAAACCACACAGCCGCTGTGGCTCATCATCATCGTAATTACTGTCCGACTGGCTGTCGGCCAATTGGCGCCGCCGTCGCCGATTTCTTTCATTCTCGCTTTCACCGCCGTCGCGTTCACTTTCGCTTAGTGTCGCTGGGTCAAGAGGTCGTGTGTTTGTCGCCATGTTGCGACGGCTTTTGCGCTCAATGTGCGGTGTTGTATGTCTGGCGCTGTTGCCGGGATAAATATCTGTGGTAGTCGAGACACTGCGGGTGAGTGGATAGTCGCGTGTGAAGTCGCCAAATTGGGTGAGCTGCTGCGGCATGCGAGGAAATGTTTGTGAGGTGCCGCCCATTTTAACAGCAGAAGGAGGCGGCGGCGGTAAGCCGGAGTCAGAATCGGTGTAGAGTTCATTAAGCGACTTGGCAAAGTTCTTCGAATGCAAATTGCATTTTGGTTGATGCGACTTTTCGAAATAATACCTGTGTGGAGAGAGAGAGAAAACAAATCGTATGAATAAAAATTGCGAACTGATTTATTGCCACTTAGTTATTGGGTCAGTCAGTCGGTTAGTCGGTCAGTCGCTCGGTGGTTGGTCGGTCAGTAAACACTGCATAAATGTGCAAATGCTAAGGGATTAGAAAAAGCCAAAATATTTCACCTGCGCTCCGATTCATTGCTAACAAATGCCTCTGCTGCATTCGGATGTTTGCGGCATGGCACAAAGCCCGGCATGTGCTGCAGCAGTTTTTTGCTATCCAATTCCCTTTCGGCTGCGGGTGACGCCAGACACACATTGTGCACCTGATGGTGGTTATTGCTGCTTAGCCGGGGGCCCTGTTGTGGTTTGCGCACAATGGGCGCGACTGTTGCCGACGATGAAGAATGCTTGTAACTTTTGTAGGTGTGACTGTGGGGAAGTTCGCTCTCTTTCAGTTTTTCCTGCAGATTCGTGATATTGAAGCAGGGCAGGCGCTGTTAAAAATGAGAATGGATGTTCACCATATATGTATGTATGTAGTACTTACATAGATAAATATGTTGAAATATATATATACATATAGATCTTTCTATGTACGACTATATATGTATGCAATAATGTATATTAGGGCGCGTCACTCTGCATATAAAAAAAACGGTACTGGTTATCCATGAGAATTATAAAACGTATTATATTTTAAGACTTTCATTAAATATTTCAGAAAAATATAAAGACTTACGTGAGCTGGGCCGATGTGAAAACCCTTGCTAAAATCTATTTATTTTGATTCCGTTGATAAAAAGATCAGAAATTGTTTTGCACACCTCTTAAGCTTAAGCCATTCTATCGTGTTATTTGATATTATGGAAAAAATGTTTTTTTAAAACTAGTTTTATAAAAAAATATTTAAATTTTTGGAGATAAGCTCACGTAAATCTTTATATTTTTCAGAAAGTTTTTGGCGACCGCATTTGAATATAATAAATGGTTTAATTCCAGAAATGCCTGTGAAAAACTAAAGTCGGAATTCTATTGCTCTCACCCCCTAGGATTGTTCTATACCGTAAAATTTATACCTCATGTTTTTTTAGAATTTCAAAATTTTTTAATACTAGCGATTTTCTACAGGGCGCGCCATTGCAGTTTTTGAGGTTTTTAAGGGTCCTATAATAAATAGTTAGTATTAAAAAATGGTTAATTAAATAATCGGGTATTAGTACTGAAAGTATTCTGAAGAGAAAAAAGTTTTCCGATCGAAAAATATAGGATTTCAAGAATTCTATATCATTTCAACGAAAAATTGTTTTTTTTTAAATATTTTTTTTTATTTCAATATAAAATTCCGACGTTACATTTTTGGGGCCACCCTAATGCACATACATATGTATGCATGCATGCAAAGTATGACGATATTAAGCGGAACAGGAAACGGATGTCAGTGTTGACATGAAAGGCAATTCGGATACACCATTGGGAGTTGTTGTGGTTGAGATTTCGATAAGTGAAATCAATTCACATGCTGAATTTTCTGATTGAGTTTTTAACGGATGTGGAGTTGGCAAGGAGAAGGGAATATGTAGAATAAGGTTGTTGAATGTGTGCAGAAAGAATTCGTTTTAAAACGTTTTGCCAAATGTGTATTCATACAAAAGGGGTAAAAATCTCACTCGGTTCTGTTCCCACAACGATTTTTCGCTTGAATCAAAGTTTCAAACAAGAAATCTATTTTTGCAATATAAAACACTTTGAAAAGGTTGATTTTGAGACATACTCACATTGTAGTAACCAATTTCATGCAGACTTATATAGAGGAAAATATTCAAAAGTCCCACAAATTCAGTTGTTATGAAACCGATAACGAACAAAAAGAAACTTTGTCCATAGGTGACCTTGAAAAGTGGCGGCTGCAAAGTAGATCTCGATCTCAATTTCGAACCAATCTCGGCTTTTAAGATGGAAATATATGCAATTAATCCGATGAGCATCAATAAACCTGAAAAGGTAAAAAATGATTATCTTTAAACTTGAAGGTAAGTGGTGAATTTCGATTGGTAAGCACTTTTCGAAATTCACCACTTACTCATTTTTATTGATTTGAAAACTTGGCATCACTTGCTGGTAATTTTAAAGCTAAACAATATTCTTAAACTGCACTGTGCAACAATTTTATGGTAATTGTTTGATGGCGGAATGATTCCAACTCAGCATGAAAGCTCTCTAAATCGTTTGGCATTCTCAGGTTAAATTATTTTGGCTATATGCAAGTTTTTGCCTGAGTGTTTTTAGAACAAGTAACCTTTTACCTCTCTCCCGAAAGGATCTTCTAGGGCCATTTTTGGAAAGTCTGAATAAGATGGCATTTGAAAGGTCGCTAGAGGGTTAAAATGTTCCAAACAATTATTCGCCGGAAAATTTCACTAGGGGTATATATATTTCTATTTTACTGGTTTTTAAATTTTTCAGTGCTACCGCGTATTACCAGCGTCATCTTCGAATTTCCGTAACTCTTTCTGATTTACTTTTTCTCTTTAGAGTTATTTTTTTTTAACTAGTACCTACCTTTGGTTTTTTAAGTAAAAATTTAATTTTTAATTAATTAACTTATGACGTTTCATGATATTTTAAATTGTGCATGTGATCAATAAAAATAAAGCTCGATGTCCCAGAAAATATCAAGATGTATTGAATTTAACATATGCAGATATTGGGAAAAATAACAAAATTATTGGAAGAGGTGAAAAAGTTAAATTTCGCAGGCCAGTGTAATTCAAAGGAAAAACTCAAACAGCGACAAAAAAAAAATAAACTAAATCGTGTTTGTTTCAAACAAAAACATATATGATTTGGCCGCAAACGAATCGTTTGTTTACTATAAACAGATTTTTTTTTTTGAGATTTTGTTCTGTACTTCATAGACATTGTTTCTTATGTAATAATCTAGGATTCTTTAAATTGAACCTCAGATCTAAAATACTTTCTCTATTTAAATAATAAAAAATGTATTCCTTAAAAAAACTAAAACATATGTACATACTATACAAATGTAGGAGGAGAAATTGCTTTTATTCGTAATTTTTTTTTTGTTTTTCGCATTTTGAAATAAGAATTCTGATTTACCTTCAAGTACTTGCATTGCACGCTTGCGTATGTGTAAGTATGTTTATAACCATATACATATGCATGTATATATAACTCACCTGATACAATAAACATTATTCCTGCACTGAAGTAATATAAATTATTCTGATGTGAACATGTTGGCACGAGGAAGACGATAAAGCTGATTAGAAGAAAAATACCAGATGCCAGGAAAAGAGGACATGACTTCGTGACGGTGTCTGTAAAATATTTTGCAGTAATAATTTTCGCACATACGTACATATGTATGTATGTAAATTTACTCTATCAATAAATTATTTTATAGCTAGTTATTGGTAGAGTCGGCACTCCATACGCTTCTGCGTAAACATAAACATGCAATAAAGCGTGCAGGACAAATATATACATATAAATGATGTAGAACTAAAGGAATAAACTAAAAATTTAATGGCAACTTTTCTATGCGTATTTGATGTATTTTCCTTTAAATACGAGCATACATACATATTTACATACATACAATCGTACTTATGCATTTGTGTGCATATTTTCGATTTAAATATCGTACAAATATTTTTGAAATTTCGGAGGAAACATTGCATTTATACTCGTAGAGGCCTACAAAAGGAAGGGAGTTTTGGGAATCTCAAGCGGTTTCTATTAGTCAATATATGGGCCGAGGTCAAAATTTTCCAACTTAACAAAATGGGTATTAAAGTAAAGGCTTTTGAAAAATGGACTTGTATGCAATTTGGTTTGTTTTCAACGACTTTTACTATTTTTACTGACATATTCACTTATTGAAAAGCTGTAAAAATATTTTTTTTTGTATTTAATTTTATTTACTTTATTTTTATAAAAAAGTTTATACTTTATTCTTTAACAATCATTGTGCAATATTTGTATAGAAACAATTTTATAAATTTACGTAAAAATTTCAAGATTTTTGATTATGCAGTTTTGTAGTGTCTTCAATTTTGGTAGCGTAAAGTCCAAGTTTGAAGTAGCTGGAGCTTACCGTTAATTTTTGACTTTTTTTTTTTGTTGAAGGTGTTACTCAATTCTTCCGTATAAAAAAAAAATTGTCGAACCCAGTTTGTATGGAAGAAAATACACAACACCGTTAGCAAAAAAATTGTCAAAAATGGAATTATTTGAGAAAATATGCAAAACTATTTTAGTAAGAGTATATACAAACGCAACTAATAAATTTAGGCGGTTTTTAGTAGAACCTTACATATGTACCACATCAATTGTTTTTATACCCGAGCGCACTTGTGCACAAGGGTATATTAATTTTGTTCACATAACGGTTGTTTGTAACAGAAAATGGGCGTGGCACCGCCCACTTATGATCACATATATGTATCTCAGTAACCGTTCTACCAATTTGTACCAAACTCGGTGTGGTTATTGTGCTTGCCACATATAAGCAAACCGTTGAAAATTATTGAAATCGGACTAAAATAACGGCCGCTTCTCATATAACGGTAAATTTCAGAACTGCTTGAAACTTCAAAATTTCGGAATCGAAGGACTCTAGTTTACTCAAAATTGATACTTACATATAGCCGTAGCTTTCGGTAAGGTGAAAAACATATATTTAATACGTGCGCCGGGTATTTAATGTTCGGCTCTGCCCGAACTTAGGCTTTCTTACTTGTTTGGTTTCGAGCCGTACTCAGACTTCAATTAAAATGCATTGACCAGCTATTTATGTGAAATTTCGCTTTCTCATTTATTATTTGTCTAAACGCGAAGCAAATCGTTTCAAATATTAACAACGACATCAACATAAATATGTATGTTTACTATGCCAACATTGATCATGCAAACACATTCATAGCAAAACATACAAAAAATTAATTCAAAGTCCAATAAACAAACTGGCCTAATTTCTTTTGTCAGTGCAGATTTAACTATAATTGGCATACATTTGTTTTTGTGTGTTTTTTATTTTAAATTTTGCAATCCATTTAGCCGTGCAATCATTTGGAAATTAGCGAATAGCCAAAAACCAAAAATTAATTTTTAAACAGCCTTTTAAATGAGGTTTCCATATAATTGCGAGTTTGGTAACTTGGATTCAGCCAACAGTGACAGTGAACTTTGGAATGCGCACATCCATATGTACCTACAAAACAAAGGTACGTGCAGTAAAATGTTGCGAAACAATAAGTACTAAATACAGATGGAGATAAATGAATTATTTATATATACATATATGTTTGCATGTATCCCAAAGTATCTCGAGTCTAATTGAGCCCCGTTAAGAACTGGCGGCTTTGCTATTCAAGCCATAGTTGTACCCCGTAGGTGGCGCAAATGTTGAGATATTTGTAAGATTGGTACTTACGGTCCAATTTGGCTTATATTCGAAACCTATTTTAGCTACATAAAAATATATATTTCTACAAAAGGTTAACCCACGGGTGGCGCACAATGTGAAAAGTGAACTTTTTTTGTGATAAAATCTAATATATCGAGACGAAAACAACTAGCCACGTAATATTGTCGCGTTTAGTCCAGTCATTAAAAAATCAACTAGACACTGTAAATAAATGCAAAAATATATTTTCATTTTTATTCTCTAAGCCACAATAAAAGGCAACTAGGTATGCGCAGAACTAACCCGTAATTTTTGCTTTTAATTTAAAATTAAATGTTTCGTGATTTTTCGGTGCTTTCTGGGGATTTTTTCGCGACCCCCAACGATCTTCTCTCGAGATTCCTCGGGTTTTATTTTCGGAAATTGTTGGCACCTTTAGCAATTTTTCCGGAACTTTTCCAAAAATTTGTTTTGCGTTTACTGGTGGTACTTGGTGTTTTTTTCGTAAATTTTCGTAAATTTTTCGATACATTGCGGAATGTATTCGGAATGTTCGGATGCCGTCGAAAGATTCCGGTATTTATCGGTACCTTTCAAAGCTTATAAAGTATTTCATGTTCATGAAACAGGTTTTTAATAAAAAATCTACGACCTTTTTCTTCCGGACTTCCAGAAATTATTGTATTTACGTTACTATTTTTTACAGTTTCATGGCGGCCGCTGTGGTGTATAGTGGTATAGTGGTTAGCAGTGTGCGGTAACATTCCGCAGGGTCCGGGTTCAAGCCTAGGTTTATTTATTTATTTATATATTTTACAAAGTCAATGAAATAAAGTTCTTACTGACTAACATAAAAAAAAGAAAATAATTAATTTTTTCTAAAGCAGTCCCCATCGGGAGAAAATGGCGAATCTCCAAGTTTATTTCTGCATGAAAAAAACAGCTTCTCATAAAAATACAATCGCTGTTCGAAGTCGGCGTAAAACTGCAGATCCCTCCCCTTTGAGTGACAACATCAAGGCGCACGCCACACTGTTATTATTATTATGACAGAAATATCTCTTATTTCAAATGAGGCTGAAATTATACACCAGGCTTGACTTTAACATCCTTCTGATACTGCGTGGAGTCAATTCGTGCTAAGGATGAACTTTGTGAGGTTTCGATTTTATGCACACGCAAAGGCGGAGAGATATATCTATGCGCGTTTGTTTCTTAAAAGCAAAATGGTAAGACATTACCTTCCACAACATGTCTACATATATAAAATACATGCATTTTAGAAATAAGTGGGAAGGGATTGAAGTGCTCCGAATAAGTACCGCCCCTCCTATCGAATTCGGACCTTTCGGTGTATATGTACATACAGTATTGGACATATCTATAGCACCCCCCTTTCAAAGCGATATTGTTTGCCACTTATGTTTAATTATTTATTTTTAAGAATTTTCAATTAAAGTACAGTTCATTCTCCAACAAAACCCATATAAACCAATGTTTTAAACTTTTTAAAAGACCGCCAAAAAAGCGCAACAAACTTTCCCTTAAATTTCAAACTTTTTTCTCAGAAGCTCTAGAATTTTTTTGAGTACACAGTTTTATAGCGTATTCAATTTTGTCTAATAATGTGCAAGTTTCAAGTCGCTAAAGATTACCATTGATTTTTTAGAATTTTTTTTGTCTCATTTGCTTCCATATATGGACTAAACACAATTTATTTTTATATGGCAGAAACCCGCAACATCCTAGGCGAAAAAAATTCTAAAAAATCAACGGTAATTTTAAGCCACTTGAAACTTGCACATTATTAGACTAAATTCTACCGCTTCTGAGAAAAAAGTTTGAAATTTGGGTGAAAATTTGTTGCACTTTTTTGCGGTCTTTTAAAAAGTTTTAAGCTTGAGTTTATGTGAGTTTTGTGAGAGAATGAACTGTATTTTAATTGAAAATTCTTAAAAATAAATAAATAAACATGATTGGCAAACAATATCACTTTGAAATGGGGGTGCTATTGTATTGGCCAATACTGTGTGTATGTACATACGTATCCTAAGCTTATTCGATTTCTACTCGTCTACAGCGGACAGCCGGGTCACAAAAAATAATTGAAATATAAATGGCAGGTAGCTGTAAAGTAGTGGATTTACAGTGAACTGAACGTTAATTTTGTACTACATACGTATATAAGAAGCATGCAAGTCTGCTGAGCTCATTCACATTACTCTTTTTTAACAGCATCAAACAAATTATTGTATTTCTGTGTGTCTAGCTAAATTGAATTAAATAAACAAATGGGCAAAGGCATAAAACCGACGTCACACGTGCAGGGAAGTGCCTCTCATACCTGAGCAACAATCAAGCACACTGTTTGTGCACTTAAATGAAAGTAAGTATGTATACATATGAGTGTGCTAGTCAAGCGTGCTGGTGTGAATGAACACACACTTCACGTGACACACACAATGACACGAAAAGAATTCCAAGTGGGGAAACCACTAATAGCAACACAACTACACCCGTTGCTTAGTTGCTTTGTATATGCTTTGCTTGACTATATATGTAGATAGATATGTGTGCACATAAGTACCTACATACGTATATATGTTTGCACACTGAAGAGTGTTGACACTTCCGCTCTAATTACGATGATTTTATATATTTTCACATAAAGCTAAAAAAAAATCTATACATACATACATATACATATGTTTGTTATAATGTACCTAGTACTCTATGGGTATTGATTGGAAACGACAATCAAGTGTCTGATAGAGCTATGGCCTGCAGCAATGTTACTCATACGCCCGAGTAACCCCAAAATAAAGCGTTGACCAACTAAAAAGCCAACGGGCGTTTCTACTTTTATGCTTATACAAATATGTAGCTGTGTATGCGAAGTAACGCTTGCATGGGTAAATGCACAAACATGCACACATACATATGTAGATATCCTCACGTGCTGTCGATGGTGGCGTATTTTTTGGTAGATGGGTATTAGCGTTTGCCATGCTCAAAGCTGTGAGATTCTGTAGATTTTGTGCTTCCCTGAATAATAAAAAAAATACTTTATTTTTATATGTACAGTAGAATCCGTTTATAACGACTGCGCATTAACGACCTAACGCTTCTAGCGATGTAAATACTACCTCAAGTTTGGTTTTTATACAAATTACTATGAAAGTACATCCGTTTAATACGACTCCGCTTTAAGCGACGTAATTTATGAATAAATTGTACGGTTGTAACGACGAAAACTTTAAAAATTTACAGAAAATGAGAAGCTTGGCACAACATGTTGTTACATGTTTCGCGGTGACTGAATTCGAATTTTTTTCGACAGACTTTAATTTTGGATTCATTTTAAATAAAATTTTGCACTTTTGCTCTAAAAAAATTTTAAGTAATATGCGCTCGATAGTTGAAATGTTTTGGCAGTTGGTTAATGATATCTGATGACTAACTAAAATGTCCTATAGTAGAATTATATAAAAATAAAAAATTTAAAAAGAGCAGTTCTCACCGGTCCCTTGGAAGTCGTTATAACCGGATTCTACTGTACGTACATATCGCTAGCTACTTTAAAGTATAGTTAAATCATTAGTTAAACTTTACACAAAATTCCATAGACATTTCTTTATTTAATTTTGACCAATGATTTAATTACAGGTACCTTAAAATAGATAAGTTAACGCCCCTAAGTCCTAATTTTAAAATTTTACAGAAGAGGACGAAAACTTTGGGTGTTTAAAGTAAAACAAAACTAAGTACGAATCAGAGCTGTACGGTGTTAATTAAAAGATACCGTTATCAATACGGCAAGAAAAACCTAATAGCAATATTTCTGAAATTGTAATTTTTATGCGGAAATGATCTCAAAACATCCAGATGCATTACTGCATCATAAACAATTTTGAAAAAAAAAAAAAATTTTTTTTCATTTACTATTTTTTTTTTTTGGTTGTGAGGGGGCAATGTACATATACAGCCCGCGACAAAAGATAGCACATCAACATTTTTACCGGTTTTGACTAAATTTATTTTGCTTTTTCTAAAGTTCATTAGTTTTTTTTATTAAAGTTCAGCTCCTTATCTAAAAAAAAAAAACATATAAGTCTAAATTTCAAACTTTGTACAAAAATTTAAAAAATTCCACAAACTTTTCATCCCAATTCCAAGTATTTTAATTAGAATTTCTAATTTCATTTTTGTTATGCAGTTTTATAGCTTATTAAAATCTAGTACAAAGTTTAAGTTGCTAAAAAATCGCATTGATTTTTGATTATTTTTTTTTCTGACGGTGTTATTTATGCACTCTTATCCGTATAAAAAATTACTTTGTATGGAAAAAAATGCATAACACCATCGGTTAAAAAATGATAAAAAATCAACGCGATTTTTTTTTGCAACTTTAAACTTGCTTTTTATTACACTAGAATTTAATAAGCTATAAACAGCATAAAAAAAATTATTATAGAAATTAAATTTAAAATGCTTGGAATTTGGATGTAAAGTTTTGTGGAATTTTTGTACAAAGTCTGAAATTAGGATTTTTGTGGTATTTGTTAGATAAAGAGCCATACTTTTATATAAAAATAATGAAAATTAAACTAACAAAAGAGGTGTTAACGCTTTGTCGCCGGCTGTGGGTTTGGACCATATGGATTAAATGCTCTTAAGCGATTCTTGGTTTACCATGGGATTCAGCAACCATATCTGACGTCTAAACCATATTTGGAAATAGGACCATGGAGAACATATGAGGTTACTCTGCGAAATTGTTAAATTTATTGAGAGTTTAACAAAATCGTTAGTGAAAACCTCTACAGCACTTATCCAAGTCATATTCTTTAATATTCGAAAATTTCTTTATGCACACAGTCATCTAGTTTCCTTTAACCGTTCATTTTTTTAGAGTGCACTGTTATGGTGAAAAGTTGAGGTTTTAGCAATTTAAGCTTCAAAGCTTTTGAGTTTGATGAGTTTCAGTTTAATTTCGATTTATATATATAATACTCAAAGGTTTGGATAAGTACAATGGGTATTAAAGCAAAAACTATAAAGCATTTTTATAATTAACAAAAAACCCTGCCACTTGAGAACACACAGACCATAGCCAAGCTACACAGCAAAAAATTTAACAAATTTGTAATATCTCTAGAACACGAGCAGTTTTCGCACAGACATGCTCCAGTAACAAGGACACGCTACATGCATATAGAAGTTGCCATGCAAGGACAATGTGTGTCGAGCAACTAAGGAATAAAAAAAAAAAAATATGTTACAACAAACACGCATTCCACGACGATACGATGTCACTCCTTTTTCATTTCACTGCCACTCTTACAGACATACATACATACGTGCATACATACAAACACACTCAAGTGCATGCATATAGACATTTTGTATACGCACTTATATTACTATACAATAACAAGTACTAGTAATAGAGCACAGAGACCACAAACTATATACATATATATATATATGTACATACATATCAAAAAGAATCGGAGCATAAACTGAAATCCACTTACATGGTATTGCAGGAGTTGAATCGTGCGGATCTGGCTGGTAGCCTTCCTTGGGGAAGTAGTCAATTTTTATGCAATTGTATGTCTCGACTCCTAATTTATGTTGTGCGATTTTTATTTATTTATTTATTTATTTTTGTGGTTATTTTGCACATTTTCATTTCATCGCGGGGTTGGGGGGGGGTTGTTTGTGCAGTGCAGTGGCAATGTATTGCAAGTTGTTAACATTGTCGTCGATGTTGTTCATTGTCATTATTTTATTATTATTGCATTGTTAGTCGAATGCCACAAGTACAGTTAAATGGTTTGTATTTATAGACGTGCACATGTTGGTTGGCGTTGGTGTTGGTGTAGGTTGGCGTCGGCGTTTTTTTTTTGTATGTTTCCATTAAGTGAAAGTGAAGAATTGCATTGAAATGGAAAAAAGGGAAAATGTATTGTAGATATAAAGTTGAATGATTTTGTTTAGTTGCATTTTTAAATAAATTGTAGCATAAGCAAATTTAAATTAACATATTAATATAAATGAAGTTTAATATGCTTCAAAATTTTGTTCACAGCCACCAAGGTTTTCTACCTAGTTTTGGTCCATCGAGATGGTAAATCTCGTGAGTCATGCAGATAACCGGATAATTTTAAAAAAGTATTTGGCGTTTAAATATTTGGTACGTAACTTGATATTATAATACAACAACTTTTTCGAGGCAGAAAAAACATTCAGAGGTTTGCGACCGGGGTTAGAAAAAACCTTTTTTCCGATTTTGTGTTGATGTGGCTCTTAGGGCCATTTGCATCATGTCTAGTTAATTGTAACTCCCAGTGAAACATCGTTATCGACACCCCGCCTATAACCTGTGATCGATAAAGAAGTCGATGTGTAATGAAAACAATTCCGACAGGAAAATCCTATAAAATTTAAACACTTACTTATGTAGCCATATCCGGAGCTTTCAATATAGTCCTAATCTAGGAATAATTGGAAGGCCTGGTTACAGCCGCAGTTAGTTCTACCATATTTCACTGAATTACCAATTTTTAAATTACCAAAAAGTGAAGGTTGAAATGGGTTTGACGAAGATAAGACTTCTCTGGGAGTTGTTCTATCTCCGCTAATGTGGGCGCTTGTAATCAAAAAGATCTTACTCAAGATGAGAAGTAAGGCTATTAGTTCTTTCACTACCATCTCGGGTGGGTGGAATTTTCGATTGAAAGAAATTCACAACTAGGCTAGGGACTTCCAACTAGGAAGGGGAAGCTTAAAGTAAATCCAGAGAACACAGGTTTGCTACATTTCATAAAAAAAGTATAAAATGTTAACCTGGTCTCCATGCAAGTTGGGAAAAAGGTAACACTTTAACCAAACATTTGAAGTTTTTATTGACAGTAGATTGCATGTGTAAACAAAAAAAATCTGTACGACAAGAGGCTTATTCTCTCTCCCTCAACTCACTCATTTGATCTACACAGCAGTCATTAGACCAATAATGATCTATGGTGTCTTGTTATGGCGCTACGTACAACAAAGGATTCGAGGATGTACAAAGGCTTGTGCAACTAGGTATGTGTGTATAACTGGAGTCTTGTGAACCAATTACACGGCTCAAATATAGCACACATCAAAATGGAGTAAGTAAGACAGGTGGAAGAAAGGACCCTGATCCAAACACAAAACTCTACTTTGTTCTTTTCACTGAAGGAAATAGTAGAAAATAGAACTGGGAAATTGCTAATACTCACTGAAAAGTGCATTTGGAACGTAGTCATAAAACCTAGGTTTCCACTTTCTTGGTAACAAAAAGGACTACAAAATGGTCTATGTAGTTCGCGCGGATAAGCCATGCTTGGCGACAGAGACGAAGACGGTTAGCTTTAGACAATGTTGGAGAGTAATCGCAAAGGCAGTTATAAGCCATATGACTCAGTTAAACAGTCTGCTTAAATCAACCAAAATAGTTTTTCGCGAAAAAGACCAAGCACAAGTAAAACGTAAAGCGTCATAGCATCCTTTTTTATGGCATATCGACTTCAAGCTACCTGAAAAGCGTCAAGTGTCCTTAACAGCGGTTTGCAACAAAAGAAATTAATCAGATATTATACGACAACAAACCACGAGAACACCGAGACAGCTTATCAAAAATGCAATTAAGTATGTTGTTATTAAAAGAGCAACCGCGGAAGCGATAATTTTCAACAAAGAAAAAAATAATAATTAACTTGAAATGAATGAAAGCTATTTAAACGGTTATGCGCGCATATATGTACATTAGGGTGGTCCAAAAATGCATGTGAAAAAGTAAAGTCGTAAAGTTTTTATGCTCTCACCGCCTAGGATTGTTCTATACCAAAAAAACATTTTTTTTTGTTTTGAAATCAAAAAATATTTAGAGGTCGCTCAATGCGCCCAAAGTTTTCCTTGTATTTTATATGGGGAAAAAACAATTTTTCGTAGAAATGGTACAGAATTCTTAATTTGTCTATCAGGAGACTCTGTTTATCTGCAGGAGATTCCCAGTAATGATACCTAATTGTTTATTTAACCATTTTTTCATCGCAGCTATAATTTATAGGTCCGCCAAAAAATGCAGTGGAGGGAACAATAAAAAATCGTTTGAATTAAAATATTGTTAAATAAACACTTGGGTATTATTACTGAAAGTCTTGTAAAGAGATCCAGAGTTCTCCGATTGAAAAATATTGATTTTCAAGAATTCTATACCATTTCTACAAAATTTTTTTTCCCCCATATAAAAATACATGGAAAACTTTGAGCGCTTTGAGCGTCCTTCAATTTTTTTTGATTTCAAAATAAAAAATATGGGCATACTTTTTCCATATAGAACAATCCTAGGGGGTGAGCGCACTACAATTCTGACTTTACTGTTTTTGGACCACCCTAATGTACATACTCATGTACGAGTACTTTATATGAACATACGCACACGAGCACAATCGCAAGATATACCAATCTGAAGCTTGCGGCTGTGCGTATTTAATATTTTAGGGGTGCACGTGTCACTTATTTTGAAGTTGACTGCTGCCGCTGGAATTGCTTTCGAGGTATCACCTGGCATAAATAACGACGATTGCACATATAAGACTTTTTTTAAGTTGCTGGAAGCGAGAGCAGCTACATATTTCATGACGTGTCGGTGAGGGATGCTATCAGAAAAATTCTGCTATCACTGGCCTCCTAATGAGTGGCAGTAGGCCATTTATTTATTAACCACAAAGCCGAAATCGCGGTTGCTCAGCTTATCGAAATCGAGTTTATTATCAATTATCGTTATTTATATTGACAAAATCGTGGTTACTGTGTCTTCTCCACTAATTTGTGTTTGCCTTTATATTCGTACTTTTACTTTGCTCTTTTTTAACCGACTTCCAAAAAAGGAGGAGGTTATCAGTTCGTCGGAATTTTTTTTTTATGTATGTTACCGCATAACTTTGGACCACCGATTTCGATAATTCTTTTTGCATCGGAAAGGTAGTGTCTCAGAGGTGGTCCCATACTAATCTGGTTGAGATCCGATCAGTGGATCATGAGATATATATATATATTTTTTTTATATGGGAGTTGAAGTCGGTTTTTTTTTTGCTAAAAATTACTTGTTTTTGCTAAGAGCTCAATAGACATTATAAATAAAAATTTTCTATGACTCTTGTGGCACTACGCGGAGGAAAGCGTAAAAATTTTAAATTTCTTAAATATTTAAAAGGTGTTTGTGAATGACATTAGAAGCAAAGCGGAAACGGAAACAATTTTCTGTCGATTAGTACCTACATACATATAATTCTATATTGGTGCAACATCGCACTTCCGCACAGCAGCAAAGCGCAAAGCAGTGCGGAAGAGGAGTGACAAAAATTATGTCACTGCGGTTGATTTTATTGCCGTGGCAATCGTCAGTAATTGTCGATGTCTTTCAGTCAGTTGTCAAGCGAGCGAGCGAACGCCTCGGGGGGTAGTGGTAGACAAGTGCTTCACTTGCGAAGACGAACAGAATGGCATTCGTCAAGCAGCGCCACCAGTAGTTTTACAACTGTGTTAGTTTGTATTTATTCTTATTCCATTTCTCATTGCTGTTTGCTGTGTGTGTGTGTGTGCGTTTGTTGGTTGTCGACTTTGACGGATGTGAAAATTATTGCCGGGGATGAAATCAGATTTCAACAACTTTCTGATGCTTTATTTCTCTATTTCTTGTTGCTTATTTAGTTGTGTCTTTGCTGGAGCCATACCAAAAAGTTGCTACCACAAAGTTTTAAGACCCATCTCATCCATTTATCTAGTTTCAGAGCAAATACTTTATTAGATGGCGAAACATTTGATTTTTCATTCATACAGTCGTAAGAAATGGCAGCAGTATGCTTTCATTTCTATTTTATACGCATGTACTATGTATGTACATTTATTTATGTAGGAAGGCAGTTTCGCATCGCGTTGAGACATCGAATACTACCATAAATACAGGCATAAATGTAATATTTTCTTTGAATTTCATTTCGAAAAGGGGACTGCCCTCATGTTATACATTTTTTAATGCTCCATCAAGTCCATTCACAAAATTTTTCTGGCATGTCTAGGTTTTAAGAAACTAAAAACAAAAAAAAAAGTGAATTTGGACTTAATTTTTTCCCGAGAAAAAAACGCCTGTTTGAAAATGTAATTTAATTTAATTGATAAATTAAATATTGCAATATGAGTATCAAACTAAAAACTATGTTTCAGAAAGTTTTTTGTAGCGGGTTGCAACCTAATTGAAAAATTTTATTCCATTAAACTGATAAGGTAAATACTGAATTAATACACCTTTGAAGAAAGTGGACGATATGTACATAGAATCGAGTTATAAGTGTATAAATAAAATTTCGAAGATTTAATACCTTCGAAAAGCTATTAGCTAACACCTTTATTCATGAAAAATAATGTATGTTTCATAAATCGAAAATTTGTTTGAAAATCTCAGTTCATAAGGCTCCTCAAATCTATTTTATAATTTATGAATGAAGCCATAAAGGCAGTACCACACGATTAGGCATTTGCCCAAAATACAGTGCTAATTGTATTCCAATCACAAATTTTTGTTTTTAATTTTTCAATAGAAGTTTGCTGTATTGTACCAATCGTGTGAATACAAATAAAATTTCCTACCAATTTTTTTCTATTTTGTACCAATAGCTCAATATAAAAAATGTAAAAATCGTGTGACACTGGCTTAAGAGTTTTTGGAGGGAGTATCAACACAAAAATATTTTAAAGTACTCTTAGAGAAAGCAACTGCAGAAAATTGAACAAATATTTTATCCGCTTTTCACTGAAGGCAACTTTTGTGATATATTTATTGAATAAATTTTTAAATTTTTTTTCAACTCGACTCAGCGACATCAATTACACGAATTGGATTTTTTCTTCGGAAAAACTACGTCTAAACTATTTTTTTTGAATTCGACATTAATTTTTTTTTTCGTCAAAAACTGCTAGAAATTTTTTTTTTGAAATCAGTGTCAACAAATCTATAAGATGAAATTTTTTTGAACCGAGTAATTGAAAGCTAGTAATTATTTAAGCGTTCCACTGCAATGTTTTTACAAGTATTTTTTTGCAAAAATTTGATATTTGCACAAAATTAATATTATCTTGCAGAATAAGAAACATCAATCTTCATTTTGGAGAGAATTTTTTTTTGTATTTTTTTAAAGTAAGTATGTATGTATATGTACCTTGTAAAGCGGTGCATAGTATCCACAGACTAGATTTCGTGTATTTTGTAATGTAAGCGCCATCGTCCATCATATTGAAATTAGCTGTGCCATTGTAATTGGCATTTGGCAGTTTTTCCTCGGTGAAAAGCCACTGCGGACCAGCAATTGCAGCCATAACGATGGCAACGGAAATGCTTAAAAAGAGAATAGTGAAAATGCTAGTTAGATATTTAATGCTAATCGTTTTGGTAGGGTTGTTTGAATTAATATCATTTGCAATTTTTAATAAAGTCGATTTATAATGGACTACTTGTATGTACATACAATCATCGTTCGTGCAATTTAACCCCTTTAGGGCCGGTAAATAAATGTCTGGTTATCCCTAACTACAGGTTAAACATTGGTATCGACTTCCTGGTATACGTTTGTTAAGAACATGCAGTTAATGTTAACCAGACATTGAGTAAATAACCGATCCTAAGACCTTTTTCTTAAATCGCCGATTTATGCCAAGATCGAGATCAACAGGCCAATATGGAACGCGAAATTAGTGCTATTTCGGCCAATTTGTGTGCTCGAGTAATTCAACCACAAATCTTTTAATTGAAGAAACCAAATGCGTAGCTAATAATGAAAAACCCCTTACCTATGTAAATTAGGGTGGCCCACAGTTTTTTTTCCTGCCACTCAAAAACTGAAGAATACCAGAAATATATTTTTTATTCTGAAATCTTGACTTTGAAGTTTTCCATATACATACATATATTTTACATGAGGAAAATATATATTTTTTTCGTTAAAAGTAAATATTTATAAAATTATAAATATCGAATAAGAATGTCTCCTTTCAGAAATCTTCAACAAATTAAGGTTTAAAGCATACTCAATTTAAAAATTTGACTACCTACGTTTTTGTAACCGATAATATTACCTAACGGGTGATTTTTTTGAGGTTAGGATTTTCATGCATTAGTATTTGACAGATCACGTGGGATTTCAGACATGGTGTCAAAGAGAAAGATGCTCAGTATGCTTTGACATTTCATCATGAATAGACTTACTAACGAGCAACGCTTGCAAATCATTGAATTTTATTACCAAAATCAGTGTTCGGTTCGAAATGTGTTTCGCAAACCCAATTGCTGCGAACGGCGACGAATCGACATTTCACGGTCTTCAGCAACACTCTCAGAAACAGACGCAATATTCTCTTCTGTACGCACTGTACGCATTCGTGTGGTTGGTTTAATGTCCAATAAAGTAAACTGAGTGCGAAACTTGGTCACAATCGCATTAATTGTTTGCTCACTTGGTCGATTATGTAGACCATAAATCGGACGTAAAGCGAACCGAACACTGATTTTGGTAATAAAATTCAATGATTTGCAAGCGTTGCTCGTTAGTAAGTCTATTCATGATGAAATGTCAAAGCATACTGAGCATCTTTCTCTTTGACACCATGTCTGAAATCCCACGTGATCTGTCAAATACTAATGCATGAAAATCCTAACCTCAAAAAAATCACCCGTTATAATAAAAAAGCACATTTATTTTATATTTTTCTAACCACATCACGCACCTTAATACAAAATAGATAGTAAAATTTTAAACTTAAATACGAATCGTAATCTTACTTTTTTTTAGATCAAAAAATATATACTAGGAAACGGCTTAGGCTCACTTCCAAAAGCGGAAGCGCTCAGAGAAGGGAAAAGAAAAAGGCATACGCTATGGGCGGTTTACCGCAAGGTTTTCCGGTAGAAGGTGGGACCTCCACCCTGCTGCTCTGACACCAGCTGTTTACGGGGAGTCGAATTAACAAAGTGCGCTCTACTGTACACCTGTACAAGGCCGCAATAAGTAGAATAAGCGAGCGCCACTGGATGTCGTAAAAAGGAAAGAAATTCCTAATCGCCCAAGATTCGGGGGCTCAATACATGTTTACACGAATGGAACAAAACTTGACAAAAGAGTTGATGGTGTGGTTTATTCGGAACAATAAGGGGTATCAGTCAGCTTCCGCCTTCCTTACCACTGCGGTTTTTCAGGCGGAACTGACGGCTATCTCAAAGGCCGCAATACTGGTACAGTGTGATACGATTCCTGGCATCATTGCGATATTCAGGAAATTTGCAAATATACACATCGTCGCTTAAAATACAAAACTGCGCATCAAGATAATACAAAACCGCATATGTGGCGTTGCCCAAATTTTAGAGTATGTAGTAAAAACTGCCTTATTTCAAAACGGTTCTCTCTTTCATAAAGTAGTGCCATTTCAGGCTAGTATTATAAAACGATAGCTTGGAACGAGTGGATAAGGCTTGATATGTGGTGCTTTCAGTGAGCAAGTCTCATCTTAGGAACAAATGTCAGTGACACGGTTTTTGCCAGAACGACGATACGCGGTTTTGTACCTTAAACCAGATCCGTTCATTGGATCATGAAGAAATTAACGGTACTCTTAAATTTGTATGTAAGAATTGAAGTCGGTTTTGTTTTTTGCTTAAAAATTGCTTGTTTAATCCTCCTTGCCTGGCAGTGAATGCAAGCATCGTTTTTTTTTGCTGATCACCCTTTAGAAATGTGAGTATTAACTCTTGTAACTGGGACAAATGTTGATAGTAATAACTGACGTCGGAATTGTTTGTGAGCGTAACTAACTGCCTATTTTTGAATTTTGTGGAATTTAATTAACACATTTTTTATGTTGAATGAAATGCAGTTGCCACCACTTTAATTAATATTTTCTCTCAGAGGAATCAATTGAGACTTTACGCAGTTGTGTATGTATGTATGTATAGCGGAAAACACTTTGACCATACAAACGAGAATGCGATAATTGATTAGCATAATTTTTATGAGTAACAAGCGAAAAGCGAAAAAGTAGACTTCAATTACATACCTATGTGCGTACCTACTTTTATGTATAAATTTATCAGTTAATAAATGCAAAGCCAACATAATATCAAATTAAGTACATATATGTCGTAAAATCAATGTGGCTACTCACCTTGCAGCAACAGGTGTCAATATCCACAAATAGCCACCGTTGCCGTAACGTTGCAAGCTGTTATTTCCATTTCCATACTTGCGCATACGCTGCTGCTGATAGTGACTCATGCGGCCGCCTGGCCTCGTTACGATGAATTCTCGAGACCTATTCATCGCCTGCGGTTGAATGCCATTTAATTTATGCGAATTCGAATGCGCACTAGTGTAGCCGCCATTCAAATCACTTGTTATCGATGAGTTGCTCTGGTTGGCATTGCGGTCTGCCCGAGCCGCCGCCGCCGCCGCCGCCGCCGACGCTGCCGAAGTGAGACTGCCCGAAATTGTGTTAATGACGCCGGATGTGGCAATACCGTTTACATTCATTCGACTTGTGTTGCCGTTGTGTTGTTGCACGCCGGCTGCCACCGGCATTGAGCGCGGCAGTGTGCCATAAACCGATTGCTGTGCTTTTTGTTGTTGCAGTTGTTGTTGTTGTTGTTGTTGTTGAAATTGTTCTCTACGTCCAGTCTGCGTGACGCTGCCATCGAAATTTGCTCGTTCGATTGACGCCGTTGCGGTGAGTTTGTGCAGCTGCGGCATGTGATTGTGCAACACAGAGGATCGCGCAATGTTGCAAGCTTGCATTGTGTGATTTGTTGTAGTGTTTTGTGTATTGCTTATGTTATTACTATTGTTGTCTTTTGGAAAAGTTGGCTGCGGCTGATCCTTTAAATCGCCAATGGCGCTGTTCGCATTTGTGTTTTTTGCCGAAGTTAAGGAATTAATTAATAACTGTTCTTGCTTTTGCTCATCGCCGCTCACATTTTGGGTGGATGCAATACGAAAAACATTCGGAACCGTGCAATTCTCGCGCATAATACTTTAAAAAGCTGGAGTTAACGCTGCCAAATATGTTTGTATATTTTTATGAGTGTGTGTTTTTTGCTATTAAACCGATTTTTGGTCGTTTTACAATCACAGATGATTTATTTATTCGAACTCAAATTACCAATATTCAAATGGACGCGATATTGCTATTTGACATTTATTTATGAAACGCCGTAATATACATACTTACATATGTAGGTTATGATTTGTGAAAAATTTGTGAAATTAGTGATAACCTAAACAAAAATTAACAACATAAAAAATAAATCTCAACAGCAGATATTTTAATAAAAAGTTTCGTGTTTCTAATTGGCATTCATTGACAAATAAAAATAACGATGGTTTCTGTTTATCCCGGTTATTTGAAACTTACAAAAATAGTTATACGGAAATTATAGCCCCGATTGGTGGGACTTAATTTACTAAAAAAGTTTAAAATCAGGGTAGAATATTTTCCGAAATATTTTCGCTGCCTTCAAAATTTAATTACAATTAAAGCCGCTAAGGAAAGGTAAAGTTAAGAGCTTTAGTTAGCTTGGCTGGGTTCCTTTTGGACCACTCGCATAGCGCACAACTAGTCTAGGGTTTCGTGAAAAGTTTATTTTGATGTATAAATTTCAAAATCCTACTCGTAAGGTATGACCGTTTCATCTGGTATATAGAATTTTGTTCACCAAAGTACACTGCAGGGACGCTAAAATGCCGGTGGGGTGCAATAAGGCCCGCGGAAATAACGCCTATAGGCTTTATTACCCGAAAAAAGAGAAATAAAGCCCATGGGCGTTATTTCGATTTCGAAGGGGAATTAGCGCCCACCAATAAAAAGCAATAAAGCCCGCGTTTAATTTTTTTTTCACAAAGGCAATAATGCCCGCGGGCTTTATTTCTTTTTTTTTTAAGGAAATAAAGCCCATGGGAGTTTATCCGGGGGCCTTATTGCACTCTACCTACATATAATGCCACGCGTGTAGGTTTGGTTCCTAGATTGCGGATCTGTACACCATTTTTCTACACCATAGATCTGGTAATTTTCCCAAGACATTTTCGTTTTTAGTATGTATAGCGCATGGAAAAAATATTCAAACTTTAGCATGGAAAATGTTACTCATACGCCATGTACGAGTATGTGACGAGTAAGGCTATGTACGATATGGCGTATGAGTAACATTACTTCCTGCTCCTATTTTATACAAAAAATTATTGCAAATTTTTCTAAAAAGAATAGGCTTTATTACAGAAGAAAAAAATTATAAGAGATTAATTATTTTCTTTCTTGTTAAAAATTTAAATATTTCATAAAAATGAAAATATATTGAATTGCGATTTCACAACACTGTTTTTTGAGTCGACACTTCCATTGCCGAAATAAATTTGAAATAAAGTCCTACTACTCCACTCATTCTCCAGAACGTAGTCCACGGCCTAGAATAGCAGGCATCTTAAACAATTGGCACAAATTCAAATTTACTTTTTAATAACACCTCCTTCTAAGTGCATTTAAGTCTTCCGGAAATTGGAGAATTAGAGTTATCTTCGATTTTTTAGTTACATATATGTATTAAGCTTTCATTAGACTGAAGTTACAGTGCTTGTTTCTTAAATAACTTCAATTAATTTATTTTATATCTCTTCATCTTTTTCGCAAAAAAACACTCTCAAATAGTCTTTATGATTAGTTAATTATTGCACATCTGCAAGTGTATCTCTAAACGACGTGTCGACATTAGTACATATGCATATACAGTGGCGAAAACATAAATAAGGACGCGACATTTTAACAAGTTTTTGTTTTTTTTTTTTCTTTATCTAATCTTTATTATTCTTTTATCTAACAAAAATCAGGTAAGTCCTAACTCCAAACTTTGTGCATACATAAGGAGAATGCGATCAAAATTTTGGCTTTTCAATTCTTAGAAAAAAATTCAATTTTTTAGCCCATTAAATTTTTGTAAAATAAAGTGCAAGTTTGAAGAAGCTAGGACTTACTGTAGATGATACAAAAAATCGCTTATTATTGGGTAGTTCAGTACGATTCGGTATTCTGTTTTTCCAGATCATGTAATTTCCCCAAGATATTTTCATTTTCATGAAAAAAATAATTCAAAATTTAACAAGGGAATTTTTTTTCAATATCTAACCTATTCTTTTTCAAAAAATCAAGCATCTAACGATGAAAAAATATAAACAAACAAGTTGTGAAATTAAGTTACGTGTTTTTTTGAAGGTCTTGTAGATTTTCTCCATTGAAGAAATTGTCGAAAATACTTTGTATAAAAAAAAATTTTATTTAAAAGGCTATAAAACTGAAAAAAACTGAATTTTTGATGCCATTTTGTTGAAATTTAACGAATTTTCCCAAGTCTTGTACAAAGTTTGAAATACGGATTAACATAGTTGTAATTAGATATGGAGCTATACTTTCATAAAAAACAATAAACGTCAAATAAAAAGGAAAATGTCGCGTCGCTATTTATATTTTCCCCACCGTATGTAAGTACATACATATATGTGTCTGCATGTATGCACTTCCACAAGTACATACAATTTCCACTTTCGTATTCTCCTTCCATTAGACTGCATTAGCAATCAAGAATGCAATCAAACACGTGTGCTGAATCCTTAACTGTAATTAGATAGAACTAAATGTGGAGCAAATAATTTATGTGAACGATCCTCTGTGTGTGCGCTCTTTGATGTATGGAAGTGAAGAGAAGAAGTGGTGCCGCATTGAAGTGCCACGCTAAATAAGTCATTAGGTAGACGTTGCTCTACACTTTCACATCTAAGTAGAAAAGATGCAGGATGTATGTATGTACATAGTCGAATAAGTTGGCGGCGGAAATGAAAGCATTCGCACTTAATGTGCCACATTTAGCATTGATATGTATGTATGTATGTACGTATATGTGCAAGGGAAAGGGCTAACAACAATCTCTGTAAAAATTAGAGTTTAAAAACAAAACCAGAGATTTGGGGTAAGTGGCTTCAGTCGCTCATGAAAAGCATACGTTTCAAAGCGATAATTTCCTTGAGTTTTGCACTTCGACACACAAACAAATAACTTACAACTGAAACAAAAAAAAAAGTGGCTTACTAACGAGTTAACGGAAATTAAATTTACATCTTTGCAACACTTTCCCGCCTTTTGTTTAAAAAAAATACGATTTCGTACAAAATGCGTCAAGTGTGCCACGACGCGTACTGCTTAGCACACAGCTGTTTTCCGCTTTCCGTTACCGGTTTCCGCCACGCGCTCATTTTTCACATCTCAACATACAGTTTTTTGCACTTCTACTCGGCATTTCGCTTCAATGCGATTTACGCACAGCACGCTCGTGTAGGTGTCAGCTGTTGTTACAAATACTCCTCAATAATCACATACCAACAAAGAGGATTCACCGCACTGACAGGTTTCACCAAAATTTCCGAGATAAGGACCGTTGCGCGCAAATAACGTCGACTGACTGTTTGGAAAACTTTTGAAATACGTTGATTATAGGTGAGCTAGTGTGAAAAGGATTGACCAACTTGCAACATGCTCGATGTTGCATATGAAGCTAAAGAAGAGGCGCTCACTTTTGAAGAGCATTTTGCATGCAACACATTTGCTAAAGGATTGAAATTCGTTATTATAACTGTATGCTCACCGTCGTTCGGCGCTATGCTTATATATATATATGTATATATATTAGGGTGCTCCAAAATAAGTAAAGTCGGAATTTTAATGCTCTCACACACTAGGATTGCTCTATATCGAAAAAAATATACCCCTAATTTTTTTATTTTGAAATCAAAAAATATTTAGAGGTCGCTCACAGCGCTCAAAGTATGTAAGTAAGTCATGTATCTGACATGGGAAAAAAACTTTTCGTCGAAATGTTATGGAAATCTTGAAAATCGTTATTTTTCGATGGGAAAACTCTGGTTCTCTTCAGGAGACTTCCAATAACAATATTCAATTGTTTATTTAACCATTTTTTTAAATGCTGAATATTTTTATTTATCCCACAATTGTATTTTGGTGGAACTATAAATTAAAGTTACCATAAAAAATGTTTAAACAAATAATTGCGTGTTAATAATAATAATAATAATAAACTTTGAGCGACCTCTAAATATTTTTTGATTTCAAATAAAAAAGATAGTGGCTTATTTTCTTCGGTAAAGAACAATCCCAGGGGATGAGAGCATAAAAATGCCGACTTTGCTTTTTCACATGCATTTTTGCACCACCCTAATTTATATGCATATATTTTCTAATCCGCTTTGCTTCTGCATACACACATACATACTACATGTGTATATGCATGTGTTCGCTTTGTCTAATACTTCCGTTAAACAGATGTATATATGTATGTATGTAGTACTTATACATATATAGTTTCCCTGCAAACCATTTTTTCAGAGTATTCTGAATTATAGAAATTTTAAGGAATTCGCAAAGATCTTATCCAATTTTTTTGCCGAATTTTCTAAAATTAAAAAAAAAAACTGCGCACACTTCAATTTATTTACGAAATTTCGGAAGAAAATCGGCAAAGAAATGAAAATAATGCTGCTATGTGACAAATTTCTTGCAGAAGTTTTTCAGAATTTTCTTTATTTTTCGTGCAGAAATTTCTTTACGAGTTCGTCTCAACCACTTCATATAAGTAATTGAAGAATCGTAAAAAAATCGTTATGGTAATGAAATACTCCTGAAGATTTCGTTAAAATTTCGGGAACTTTGGTTTGCAGGGTTGTTTGCCTCTTGGTTTCGGTGAGTGTCAGCAACTTAAGTGTAGACTCATTGAGCTAAGGAGTGAAGTAATTGTTAATACAGGAAGTGCTAAGCTTTCTTGCTTGTGTGTGTGTGTGTGCAAATCCTAAGTAACTCTTTTGACAATACAACGGTAGCTTCGAATAGCCACGAAAATGAAAGATCGAAATGTCTTTGTTCCCTAAGTGCAAGTACTACAGCTGCAATTAGCTTATGCGTGCAAATTATGTTTTATATATTTATGAATTTTATGAAACGATTATGTAGAACTTTTAATTAATTCACTAAGGCATGCCAGCCTGCGTATTTATGGGGGTGAGATCACATAATAATAGCAAGCTAGACAATTAAGCTATGTTTTGATATTAATTTTGCAGACATAAACGTTAAATTTGTCTTAGCTTGTAGCGTTTTGCAAATGCCTATCTAGAGGCTCACTAGCGCCCTACGTGACTTTGTTGTATTAATAGGCGACAGCGTACTTAGTAGAGATGCCAGATCGAAAAAAATCGATTTTTGAATCGAAATAAAAATAATCGATGCAGGAAGGAATCGTCAAAAAATAAATCGATCTTCCAAGATCGATTCATATATTTTGTCAAATAACGTATTTTACTTAATTTTTATAAAAAAATAAAAACACAGCTATCTGACCAAACTTTTATTGTAGGTAATTTTTAAAACATACATACATACAACATTCATAACGGTTTCAATATCTAGATTTAATTGAAAAAAAAAGTGTGAGACTAGTTTTTTCTATATTAAGGCAACGATATGTTTAATGCCGAACACAGTCAGTAATTTTTTTTATTTAATGCCTTGTGAAAACTCAACGTTACCCCTATTTCAGAAAAGTGTTAAGTTTTTTCGAAATTTTGTTTATTTTATGTTTTTTTTTATCACAAATATTTTCGCTGACTCTATATTTCATATCTTAATTACCATTTTTAGAAAATATTTTCTACAAAATTGTATATCTACATACTAGAATTTTTTCTAAAATTAGTAATTAAGGAGCGAACATTTTTTATAAAAATTTACATAAAGTTTGGAATTCCAATTTTCGGACTTTTTGTTATAGTATTCGCCATTATTTTATATAGAGTTATTTTTAAGAGGCTTCCCTGAGGAGAAGTAGAGAAAGATATTGAGCGTTTAATAATATTGAGATGTAACTAAAAATTTACTTTAAGCTTTATAAGTAGAATAAATGGAATCTAATAAATAAACCAACTTCCAAATGTGGCGAAGATATGTGACAAAACTTTGATTGCGTTTTCCCACAAAATTGAAATTTTGAAATATTTGTTTGTATATTATTAAACGTGCGTATGTAGGCAATTGAATTATTTGGTCTTTTCTCTCTCAAGTTATTTTTTTTTGTACCAGCCTCAAATTAAAATTTCTTTAAAATTTTATAGATTTTCTGGGGCAAACCATAGTTTAATACGCATCAATAGAGGAAAAATCGAATGTCGATTCTCGAATTTTTAAATCAATTCACGGATCGACTCGGAACTAAAAATCGAATCAGAAAGTCTCGATTAATCGATGTTCGATTTAATCGATTTAAAAACGGCATCTCTAGTACTTAGTTAAACTGAGGAAGGGTCTCAATTGAAACAGCTCGATGTTGACCATATCGTTTAAGTTATTGAGCAGTAGGTATAAATGATGAAATTGTATCATCAAAATCAGTGCTCGTTTGTGGAAAAGTTGCGTCAGTTAGTTTCATTTGAAGGTAGATACATTGAGTGCCACGGGCTCTCTTGAAACTTTTACGGAAACCAACGATGTTTTCGGCTGATCTGACAATAGCTTGATTTAGGAATTTACCTTTACATTCCCGGGGTTTTATGACCTTTCGTGGTTAAATCTTAAATTCGTGGATATCATAAGTCTCAAAGGCAGCTTTAAATATAAACTTTGCCTTTCATAAGCCCCTTAAAATGTAAAAGTAAAGACTGCCAATTATTTTCTGGGCGAAAAATGGGTTGAAATATTAAAATGTCTAATAAAATGGATACTCAGTTCGGTTTATAGATTCTGGGTTCTATAGTAGTGAAGGAAGAGATAATTCCCCCTATGATAAGCTTTTAATTGGTTTCATTCATTCTTGAAGTCAATGGTTTTCACAAGCCTCTTTTGAAGTCAGCTTTAGAGCAATAATACATTTTTGAGACACCAACAATAGAAGTTCAAATCCAACAAAACTTTTCAGCATTCTTGTGAATAATTTTAATTAATTAATGTAAAATAATGTATTAATTATACTTTACCACCTAAAAAGCCTTCGTGAAGTGGTTTCAACGTGGTTAGCCATTTATTTCCCTCTTTGTGATAAATACATATTTTTAAACACTTAACATTGTAAGTATGTATTTCAGAACACTTAATTTCACTTCTATCTGAGTGAGAACGCGGTGTCCTGCTAGTTAAACAATGAAATGCTTATTGAAGTGATTTAACTAAAATCTCGAACAATGTATGGGGATGTTCATCTCGAACCAATTCGATTTGACGTTGCCTATTCAAAGTTATTCGCTTTGCTCACCTTTCATGTGCAAAATGCTGATTGTCACTTACACACATGTGTACATACATATATTTTCAAATGAAGGGTAGTATCTCGATATATGTATGTATGTTGAATGTTAATCGGGTCGTAATTTCCAATCGACTACATTTCTGACGCATTGTCATGTGTGAAGTTACTCGCCATTCAAAGTGTTTGTCGTGCGTTTTAGGTCATACGGCAACGAATGATGTGTGTGGCGATGCAGATGCTATGTATGTGCGCCGACACATATACATACATATGTATGCCTTTAGTATTAGGATTCAAAATAGAAAGGCTTCTTGTTGAAATAGACAGTTATGCTGTAGTTGTTTATAATGTAGCCATATCAGCGTGTTTAGGTAAGTAAATACCGAGTTACATATGTATGTACATATGTGTGTAAGGGAGTGCATAAATAGGTCAGCGAATGTTGGATGGAGTTTCATTGTGTAAAATTGAAAGTGGATCTAATATTGATTTAAAAAGTTTTGAGTAATAGGGATTTATTTCAAATATTTTTTGAACTATTTTAGCTAAAAGCGTTGCTTATCGCTTCATATTGAATTTATTCAATTTTCCCTGAAACCAAAAATATATCCGAAATTGTAAATTAAAGTTAGTTCTAGATGTGGACAACAAAAAGTCATACAGTACCCCCTCGGTAATCGGAACATCTATCTGCCTGGGGCCTGCCACTGCCGATTAGGGGATGCCATTCCACGGCCTTCTTTGGAATCCTCTGTCGTCGTCTTTGCGCAAAGGGAAAGTTCGCTGCCAAGGCATTTTAGCATTTTTTTGGCTATTTCCCTCTCCTTTATTTAATGTTTATAATTATTTTTGGGAAGTGTAGCTTGTTATCTAACAAAAATCTTATAAGTTAGTGAATTATGAGAATATGGCTTTGCACAACAACAAAAAAAAATCTACGATTTTTAGCAAATGTTCTTCAAAATTTTAGAATATTTAAACAGATTTTTAGAATACTTTTCAGTGTGCAGTTTCGTAGTTCATTCAATTTTAGTATGATGAAGTGCAAGTACGAAGTAGCTAGGACTTATCGTTGATTTTTGGCATTTTTTTTTGTGTATGGTGTACTTATTTTCTGCATACAAAAAAATTTGTCGAACGTTCTTTGTATGGAAAAAATGGCCTCTTTTAAACAGATCATAAAAATGATGTGCCAAAAGATATACATAAATACATACATTCATACATACACATATATGTATTCGTTAGCTTAATCAACGTGCTGCAGTAAACTGAACTTGGACCAACGAATCCCGCAGTCGGAGAGTGGCCTAATGGCATTCCCAATCATCAAAAAAGAGAGAAGAGGTAAGAGTACGTTTCCTTGTCGAATTCCGCTGTGAACTTCGAGGGTCTCAGATAGCTTTCCATTGTGAAGTTCACGAAACCTAGCTCCGTCGAAATAACAGCGACAATAAAAAAAAATTTTTGTTGAAATTATAGCAAGAAAAAATTACATGTTTTTGTATGTATTTAAAAGTATTTAAATTAAAAAGTGAGTATACGCCTGTTATCGGAAGAAAGTGCATACTCAATTTTGTGACTCATTGTACACAATTCCAAAAAAAAATTGCGCTCGCCGTAGCTAAAGTCAGCGCTGAAGGGAATTCATGCAGCAGCGAAACCTTATAACCTATGCAGAGCCGGAATTGTCTATGTGTATGTATGTGGCTAGAGTAACCGTGAATACTGATGTTGCTGCAGTAATCATTGCGCCACTTCTGGGTTGAAGTGTAAATATGTATACTAAGGTGAAGCGTTGAATCGTGAGATACTTAATTTCAAGCTAGGGGAGAATATCATTAAAATTTGCGTGGAAAGTTACATTTTACAGTAGGGAAAACTTACTTTTTATACCCATTTTATGTAAGTAGTTAGCAAAAAAATTTTTCGTGTCTAAGGTAAGGCAAAACTCTCTGCCAATTGAATAGGATCCAATGTTATTTAAAAGATTTGATATTATTTGGGCCTTATCGAATTTCCTGTACCTCTTTTGGACAAAGCGAATGTGCCTTTTTATGAATTTAAACGGGAATACAAAAAAAAGCTGAGCTCAGGAACTTTGCGCTCTTACCTACTGCTTGGGCCACATGTAAGCTCAGCGAGCCCCGGCAGGATCCTTCTGGCTGGGGGCGGTAAAATGAGCTCCTTATGCTTTCAAAGGCTCAGCTTTCGCTGTTGGTGGGGGTTCTGAGAGGCTCGCACTTCGTGACTAACCCTGAGGAGCGCTCAGACATTTTTATTGTCCAAGTGCGTCCCTTGTCAGGAGAAACCATCATAGCTAACCTAGCGATACAACATTCTTCAGAAACCTTAATTCTTTCAAAGGTTAGACTAGAATAAAAATGAAAAAAATAAATACAAATTTTGGTAACATTATTTTCATTAAACATTTTTGTTGCCTAAATTTTTTTTTAAGATCTTAGCTCTTTCAAGGACTACATTAGAATAAACACGGAAAAGATTCTATTCCATTCACTTAGGCCATAAAGCTTTAAAAAAAATACATTTGCTTAAATTTTTTTCAGGACTTAAGCCCTTTCAAGGGCTAGACTAGAATAAACATGCAAAAAAAATTGAGACAATATTAATTTCATTTAAGTTCTAGAATAAAGTAAATATGAAACAGATTTTTTTTTTAAGTACTCTGTAGATTTAGGTTCTAAAGAGACTGAAAAATTTGTTTGTTTAAATTCGGCACAAGATCGGAGATTGAACTGAGTCCAATGTCAAACAACTCTAAGTGCCGTTTTCTCAGTTATCGCTCTGGTGCAATATTATTTCACAGTATCATGTGATTTCGAAAATGGCGCTCGGAAATGATGGCAAAAATTGATTTCTGATTTATTCAATGTACTGGATAAATCCAATGAAAGCATTAAGTAAACAGTTCTAAACTCATTGAATGTAGACACGTTTTCCTACTATTTTTTATAAAAAAAAATACTCCTCCTCAGACAGAGAGTTATGTGGGCGTAAAACTTATAAGATATACATATATATCGAGGTTGTTCATCTCAGATTAAGCGGAATGCCTCTCTGTCTCCTCACACCGGCATTTATCGAGCAACTGTTGCGAGGAAATCTGGCGTTTTACATCTCAATTCGAAGTTTAAGGGCAGTGAGTGGTGTGAGACATACACACCAGAATCCGGATAATCATCGTTGTTCGCCCAGTTCTGTAGAGAATATTGTGGCAAAAAGTATTGGGCGCGGTGGGCACGGAACTATGGCATGTGTCGACGTTTGTGCGAGTGCTTGCGTGAACTCTTTGCACAAGTTTTCTTTGTTTGCTCGCTTGGCTTGTGTGTGATCCAGCCGGATGTTTTGTAAATATCATAGAGAGAAATTCATTGATTTCGACCAGGTGAGATTCAAGTAAATTTTTTAGAATATGGAATTGCTGTTCTAACTACCTGTTGGACTTTTTTTCACTGTATATTTGAAGGTGTTTTTTTCCAAAAGTATTTGAACGATGAATGATAAGTTTCACCACTGCCAAGTTAAACGTTTGTGAACTTTTAAAGAGCTTTTGTACTTGAAGTAAATCTGTTTGTTTTTTTCAAATAAGGTGTAATTACCTCACACATTATTGCCTTAAAAGTAGCAGACAGGAGGCATGGAATAAAAATTATTAATACAAACCACTATACTGCTTCACTTGTCTTAATTTTTTCCTGCATGGCATGCACACAAAAGATGCCTCATATATATATATATACGCGTATGTTTGTAAGTATTTGTGTATTTGTGCTCCTCTACGTTTTGTAGCGTGTGTACATATACATAGAGCGTAATAAGTGACAGGAAGCGGATGTCATTGTTGAATTGGAAGTCAATTCTTGTCTGTCTGATTGCATAATGATTGTGGTTAAGTTGTGGATGAATGAAATCAATTTCGAAAATAAATTTTGATTGTATTGCAAACTTTTTGAATTTCACGAGCGAAAAAATAAATAAATGTTTGCCTTCAACCAAAGGCCAATTAAATTTGCTGTTTTCTCTTTGAGTATATTTGTGGTTGTTTGCAATTAATAGCTTTCGCTGAAAAAACAAAAAAAAATTAAGTATTTACATGAAAATTAAGCTGTTAAGTGCATTGAAAAATTTAATTGTTGTCATTTGACTGAATTCACACGCAATTGCGAGATACTTTAATGCCAAATTTTAATTTTATCGATAAGGTTTAATGAGTTCATTGTTCTTTTTTTAATTATAAAGATTTTAATTTTTTTAAGGAAAAATGGAAAATAAATGAATAACTGCACCGTTGAACTTAAGAATACCTAAAAGTGACAATAAAATATGAAAAGTTTCGAAATATCTCGATATGGTCCAAAAAAACCCCAAGAACCTCCAAAAGTCCTCCAAAAGTAATATATGATCTCTAAAATATCGGAAAGTCCGGAGATAATGCGGAACTTATTCCGAAAAATTATCGAAAATTAACGAAAAAGGCGAAAAATTATGAATAATAGAATGTAAGATGAGTAGTTTTTTGTCAATTTGTATTTTTGGTGTAAAATTCTAAATCAAATTGGTAATTCGATTTAAAACTTTCATGAAATCATTTAGTTTTTGCCCAAGATCGCAAATCCAATGCTATACATATGTATGTATATGTGTGTGACCATATTATAAGAGCTGTTGTATTCAGTTAAGCAAAACTTTTCATAAAAAATACATAAATGTTACTTACATATGTATGCACATTAGGGAAGACCGCCTAAAAAGCTGAGCTAGACCGATTTAGAAACACTAACAAATTTTTATTATTTATCAAAATTGGAAAAACTTGCTCACGAAATTTTAAAAAATTTTATGCAGACCTTTAAGCTTAAACTCTTTTATTAGCTGAGGTGATTTTGTAGAAAATATATTTTTGATATCCTGAAATATTTTGGCGACAGTCTTAAAATATAATAAAATCTGCACTTCCAATCAGGGTTCGTATTTGCACACACATGCTCTGCTCACACACACGCCAGAAACACATTCAACTTGTACTCACTGCTCATACACATGTGTGTGCATAAGTGGAAAACAAACTCTGCTCACAGAAAAGTGTGTGCTGTTTGTTATTAAGCACATGCACATGTGTGTGAGCCGATTTTTGTACAAATTTCAGCCCATGCACATGCACATAATATATTTTTAAAAGAATTTGTTTATTAAACGTTATTTTTTGAAAGACAATTCAATAAAAAGTGAGATGTTGTTTGTTTTTTATATGACAGAAAACATATTAAAAAATTATTTTAAGATTTGAGTTAGAAATCGAAGTGTATAAGTTTCTCTACGCAAAGCACACACATGTGCGTGTGCTTTATATTAATAAAAATAAAGTACACACATGTGCCCGTGCTTTTTACCAAACGGCACACACATGTGATGTGAGCAAGTTTTTAATTTTTTATATGCACAGCACACGTGTGTGAGCGTAAAATGTTAGGATGTGCTGCGCATGTGTGTGCAAATACGAACCCTGCTTCCAATATAAAGCCACACCGGTTTGTTTCTATGCGGAGAGTGCTGCACCCTAATGTACATATGAGCATATGTACCTATATTAAATATATTAAACATTGCGCGGAACTTTAGCTGCAGCTGTGCCTATAAACAACTTTAAATGTCAAATAAAATGTAAACCTAAAATAATTTTTTTGTTATATGCTATATTTTGCTTATTCCGAGGTTCTTAAGATTTTCAGAAAGTCGACTTTTATGATTTGTAATGGTATACCCTAAAACGGAGTCTTAGGTACAAATGTACCTATAAAGATTTTATATATTTCGAAAACTCATACAGTTCTTATCCATACACAAACTTACATACACTCACACAAAATAAAAGCTGAACATCTCTTAACATATTGCTAATGGCAAATAATTCGAAGGAAAGTAATTGCTGTATAAATACATACAAATGCCCACAGGGGCATCTGCGCTTAGGCTTCCATCACACGTTGCAGTTTTCAGGTTTCCGCACAAGGGTTATTGATGCGTTCAACTGTTAATAAAGTATGATGTTAATAAACTGTTCTACAAGTGACTGTTAAATTAAATCTTTATTATATATACATATATACTGTACATTGTATTACATACATATAGCGCATTGACACTTCCGCTCTAATTACTTGTTGTTGCTTCTTATGTATACTTTTAATGGTCTAACAAAAAAAAAAAAACAAAATGAGCTTAACAAATAAGTATTGGCAGCTATGTCGCTCATACGCTCCGGTGACCACAAACTCTTTCATATAATAAAGTACACAACTACATACCTACATATTTATGTATGTGTGTGGCTATTACATTTTTTGACGTACTTTTTTGTGGTTTTAACATAAAAACTTTTAGTTCACACTTAACATATCAAGTAAATTAAATTATTTTAAAGTGTGGCCAGTCAATAGTCAGTCAGCTCATATATAATTAAACGTTTCTCTTCATATTAGCAAAACTTTTTTGTTCTGAATGCAAAAGACATTCACCTCTTAAACAACAATAAAAGCTTAGCAATACTTACGTAAATTCTAAAAACTGCCGTTAAAACTTCTCAACACATCAAGGCTAAAATATGTCGCACTTTGCACACGAAATGCAATTTCTACTCGTATGTTAACTACTTATGCACCACCAAAAAAGCCATTAAAATTGCATTCGAAATCCGCCATATGCACGTAACTGCGTTGCGAATGCCTAGAATAACTACCTTGCCGGAATTCAGACTCACCCCAGGTTAGCGCTCAGATAGTCCCTATTGTTACCAACACTAGTCCCTCATAATTTCCCTGCCAATGGTTGCCACTGCCATTTTTAGCATTGGCGTGTCATTGGACCGGTCCACTTAACACTGACCGTAAGATAGTTCTGGACTAGTCCAGTTTTGGAGATTTTTTTTTTCGTTGGAGTAAGATTGCCTTCTGCACTTCACAGATGCTTTTTCATATTTTGGAAACACAAAAAAAAATTATCATTTTATAACCATCTTGCCTCTGACGGCATTTGAACCCGGACCCTCCTGAAAGCTAACAAGGCCAGACCAAGCGATTGGGACATTTACGGGGTGGTGTTCTTTAAATATTTTGTTTGTATTGAATTGCAAGACAACACCACCCTGTCACTGCCAAACTGTACTTTTCGTCTATCTCTAGACCGATTCCTTGGGGACTGGTCGAAGGCTGACATTTTCGAAGCAAGCAAATGTCCAATTCTAACCGGTCAAATTTTAACCAGTGAAGTACTGATCCTTTACGGAAAATTGGCCACCTTATTGCTGTAGGGTGCCTTCATGTCTAACACAAATTCACAGAAGTTGTCTGTGTGTGTGTGTGTGTGCCAAAGCATGTATTGTATTTACTCGCATTTCTCTAACAGCATTCGAATGCCATGTCGTACGTTCCAAACGCGTTTCTATTTGCCTTTGTTGATTGCGCTGACGTTGAGATACATATATAAAATATGTGTGTAGGAATATGCAATAAACAAGAAACTAATCGATGTTTTACGATAAACTGAATAAGAGAGCGGCAATTAAAGCATTGATGTATAATTTTAAAGACATTTCTAATGACGGGATACGTGAGCGCGACTCTGGTAAAGCTGCCATATTTAAGTTTGCGCTTATTTTCGTTTTCCGCATAGAATTTGGTTTTGTTTTCCGATTTGAACTGTTTTGTGTTGAGCCAGTACTCACAACTACTTTTCCTACAAGTTGTAAAGTTGATATTCAATGTGAATATAGGGAGCTGTTGAGTACGCAGAGTTGTTTAGAAACAAAACAAAAAAGTATTTTGACCTGTGGCAATTTACCTTAATTGTCCATGTCTAATTTGCCTCTGAATCCGAATATGAAGTCTTAGTATTCGAAGTAGAGATATAACCAATTTTAAAATTTTCGAGTTCTGAAAAAGTTAGTTTGGTATATTTAAGCTGTTATGCGTTTTTAAAATTCTCTTGGCTAAATTAAAATATTGGATTGTAAATAAAACAACACAGTTTGGCGACTGATGGGTACACTTTTAAAGGAGGAATCTCTGTAGAGCACTGACGGGCACCGCCTTTCCCACGAGCAAAGCTCCTTTAAGCTTGCTATACATTTTGTATAGGCGCGTGCAAAGTAAAAGCTCTCTCTGCTCATCGCTGCTGAAGAGTGACCAGCTACAGCCACTGTTCTCTTTCTGTTTAGCGTTCACGATGCCTTCCGATAAATTTTTATAGATTTTTTTGATACTAAGGTCCTCAACTTTTTCCACTCTCTGAGTGCTCGTGACGCTTTAGAAAGAGCTCACTGTGTCAGTAAAAAATTAACGTTAATCGGATTTTTTTTTAAGAGAATACTGTAATGAAATGACTAATTATGGTCATGGAAGTATGGGCGTTTTCCAAATACTACGGTGTATTCAAAAACACAAAGCATCAGTCTATTTTATTTCTAAACTGCACTAGAAGAAAAAGTCAAACTTGCGCAACCTAAATAGTTGACAACTAGCATCTAAACGTGGTTGCGCGCAGTTGGCTTTACCACCTCCTGACCATACTTATTTTATTAAATTCAGTTGATTTGTTTTTTTGTTTGAATGCAGCTTTTTTTTGCAACGGAAATGCGACACTTTTCCCAAGTATTTATCTGCACGTTGAGTTTTTATCAGTCACTTTTCTGAGTTCATTTCCCTCAAGTGGGGCTCCTTCAGTCAGCAACTAGCAACAGTCGCGCTCAGCAACTGTCAGCCATGGGTTGACGAGCGTTGATTTATTTCCTACGCCAGGTGGCTATTTGTCTTTTGCCTACTTTACTGCAATTCTAGCTTGTTGGTTGTTGCGCTTATTTGAATGGAAGTGAGAATTATTGCGAGCAACAAAATTTAATTTCAGTCACTTGCCCCGGCAATCAGCTGTGACAGCGCTGGCTGGCTCTTTGCTCACTTATGCTCGTTGTATACTCGTTGCATTGCCAGCTTACTTTGCCTAAGCGGGTTTTTTTTTTGTTTTTTTTTTTTTTTTTGGTGTAAGCAAATTGCATTTGTACGATTTGTCGAAATGTTGTTTGGAATGTGGAAAATTTGATTTCATCCATATTTAGTTATATGGCTGCGATTGTGAATATTGTTGCTCTACATTTCTATTCCTCGATGTATCGGCTTTTGCTGGTCTGCGGCTGCGGTTGCTTCTGACACACTTCTTAGAAAGTTGTGCGGAAATCACTCAAAGCGCTTATATTGACAATTTGGAAAGTTGTGCGGCAGACAAGCATTGCATTTGGTATGAGCGTAGTTGCTTAGGATATTTATTCAACAGTTGCAGCAACCGCATTGCGGTGTTGGTGAAATTAAGATTAATAGGAGTATTCCGCAGTTGGAGCGAAATAACTTTAATGCCAAAATTATTTGTTTATAATTTATAAATTTTTTGTTTGCGACACATAAATGATATATTTGCATCCTTTTTTAAGTTGGCATTTGATTTTAATTCCATTTCCATTCAAAGCTATACAACGCACTTGCTTTGCTTTAGCTCATCGCCATCCTAATCCACATTCGCATCGTTCGAGTTTTTTTCCACGATATTCTGAGAGCGAGCAATACGAAATTTAAAACGTATATATGTATGTACTTACATATAAAACACGTCATCCTACTTGCTTAATAATCTATGCTTACGTTTACTATTAGCTATTCGATGTCGAATAAATTATTGCTACAATAAAAGTTTAATTCTTATGAAAGTTTCTGTTTGATGTGCTCAGTTTGTGGTGGTGGTTGCTAAAACCAAAAATGTTTCAACTAATTAAATATTTAGAGCTTTTGCAATAATGTGTTATTAGTTCAAACAAATTAGGGGTTCCAGCAAAGGCTAACAATAAATTAATAAACAAACTTGTAGCAAAAATTTGTTATCAGTCGCAATACATATTCAAATTCCCCACGATAGGGTCACCTACTCGAGGATGTAGACAACTCGGCCCTACCTCCTCTGCAGAAGCTCGATCAAGACGCTGTCGATAGACAGGACAACTTGTATCGTTGGGCTATCCGGGTCTTCGACCAGTAGGACCCTCAAGTTGCGTGTCGCAAGAGCTAGATTCATGATTTGGAGCATCCTTAAGATATTCGGCGGCGATAATGGCGCGATAGGCACCCTTTGCCCTTGCCTTAGGCCTGACTGGAAAGTCCTCCCAGTCCACCATTTGCAGATTTGCTGCTGGGGGCTGCGTGAATTATGGCCGCATGTATTAGGACCTAAATAAAAATTTTAAATTAGGCCGCCGAAGAAATGTGGAAGTGACAGCATAATATGAAATAATTTTAACCCGGGTTACCTCATCCACAGTATTTTTGCGCAGAACGCCTTTCAGCCATGGCGGCCTTCGGATAATGTGTAACAGAGAAGATGTTAAACTTCACTATCATTTTACATATATATATAGATCACACTACCGAGGCACTCTTCGTCCTCTCCCCCAAATTGAAGTTCCACCACTGTTTTGCTCCAAGTATTATTACGAGATACGTAGCGCTATGCTTCATCTGCAGAATTACTCCATTTAGTATATGTATAGACCATATAATCTGTGGAAATGTTATAGTAAGCCTAAAATTTCCCTCAAAGTCTTCTTCTATTATCTTGGTAGAAGCAAAAGTAAAATCTTGTCTACCTTATTGGATGCGACTGTGTTGCTACCTAAGACTTTCAGCCATGCACAATTCGCAATGCATTAAAGTTACATACTTAAAATGCATTTAATTTGTGTTGCAGCAAACCTCAGGGAATGACAGCTACTTATACTATGATAATGTAACGAATATCCAGTGGCATAATATGCAAATTTTATGCAATATGGATCTGTCAGAAATATGTATGTGGAAAATAAAAGTTATCATGTTACACACTGATGTAGATACGCATACAAGTGCGCAGACAAATATGCCAAGCTTCCGTGCTGGGAAAAGCTGATGGTGTTCTTAGCTTGTGTGACATTTTCGCCAATAAGTGGTTTAACTTAACCATTGGGAATGGATAACTGAACTACAAAATTGCTCTTACCTCTTAAAGTTTGTTCCAAAATTGTTTTAAATAATTCTTGTGACTCTAGTTATTACATATTCAAATAATTAGTTATATACCAATTCAACTAAAGTGTTTTTAACATATCCCAGTAAAAAAACTGTTGAGTAAAATATGTAACTTCTTCTAGTAGTCCACTGACTATGAAGTACAAGTGCTGAAAATACCATTATAAATGAAATGTCAAAAGGTCCTATCGATCTCACGTCTGCCAAAAAAAAATATTCAAGGCCAAAGGTCACATAAATTTATTTTTTGCATTTATCAGCATCAGCAGCTGATGAGAAAATTAACCTTAAAAGTTTCCAATATTACTAAAAAAACTTTTATACAAATAGTCTTGCACAATTAGCAGAGTTTCGCAAATTTGTAATCGAAGTCAAAATTCACTTCTGGTTTTTGTAACGCCACGCCAGCGCGTAACATTTGTAATTTTTTTTTTTGAATAAGGGGCCATTTAATTGCTATGCAAATCTAGAAAAATTTTTATAAAATTTTGGGGTTTTCAATTATTATTATTTTTTAATTTTGTCATACAAGTGTACCGTAACGCCAAACTGGAAATACCGACATAGATTTTATATATAAAATGAAAGATAAATTAATTGCCATTACTTTTTTAATCGGTTATGGCACCTGTCAGGGTAGAATTTTGCTAAAACTTAAACTTTTATCCACCAAAATCGTTTGAAGAAGTGATAAACTTTGCTTAAATAGGTTTCCCTACAAAGTTTGACAGTTCATTTATTAAAATGAAAAATTTATAATTTTATCAAGTTTATTACTTTAGATGAAGACGCCTATTATTATTTTAAAATGTCGAAAAATTTAATCTAACCTCTACTATGGTTGAAATCACAGTAAAAAGTACTATCGATCGCATTTTTGGTTTTTCCATAGCTTAACGGTTGGTACAACTCGATGTGTTCCCAATTTTCCAACAGGGCAAGCATGCACGTGCAATTCCACTTTTACACATTTTGAGGAAGAACGCTCGGTTACAAGTATTTATTGGCTGCAGTAAAAAATATGTACGTCTTAAACTGACATGCATGCAGTCAGCGGTCTCTGGAGCTGTGAACTATTGGAGGATCTGACATATGACTACACTTGCGCTAAGTTGCTAGACACCTGAACAAATGAGACATATTGCAATTTGCCACTGCTATACATACATACAAATGTAGCGGCCGCTGTGGTGTAGTGGTAAGCAGTGCGCGCTTCCACTCCGCAGCACCTGGGTTCAAACCCTGGTCAAAGCAACATCGCAAAAAATATAGAAAAAAGGTTTTTTCTTAACAGCGGTCGTCCCTCGGCAGGCAATGGCAAACCTCCGAGTGTATTTCTGCCATGAAAAACAGCTTCTCATAAAAATACAATCGCCGTTCGGAGTCGGCGTAAAACTGTAGGTCCCTCCGCTTTGTGTGACAACATCAAGGCGCACGCCACAAACCGGAGGAGAAGCTCGGCCAAACACTAACATATGTGTAAGCGCCAATCTATTATTATTATTATTATTATTATACATACATACAAATGTACATACACATGGGAGTGTGCAAACGAACTACTTTTTGAAGTTGCGATGGCAGCAAGAAAGCGGTTTACTATGTTCGATTCAAATATAAGAGAGTTGTCAATACACACATCCAAGCACATGGTTGATGCTGTGTGTGCTTTCTGCAGTTTTTATTATAACGGGTGATTTTTTTGAGGTTAGGATTTTCATGCATTAGTATTTGACAGATCACGTGGGATTTCAGACATGGTGTCAAAGAGAAAGATGCTCAGTATGCTTTGACATTTCATCATGAATAGACTTACTAACGAGCAACGCTTGCAAATCATTGAATTTTATTACCAAAATCAGTGTTCGGTTCGCTTTACGTCCGATTTATGGTCTACATAATCGACCAAGTGAGCAAACAATTAATGCGATTGTGACCAAGTTTCGCACTCAGTTTACTTTATTGGACATTAAACCAACCACACGAATGCGTACAGTGCGTACAGAAGAGAATATTGCGTCTGTTTCTGAGAGTGTTGCTGAAGACCGTGAAATGTCGATTCGTCGCCGTTCGCAGCAATTGGGTTTGCGAAACACATTTCGAACCGAACACTGATTTTGGTAATAAAATTCAATGATTTGCAAGCGTTGCTCGTTAGTAAGTCTATTCATGATGAAATGTCAAAGCATACTGAGCATCTTTCTCTTTGACACCATGTCTGAAATCCCACGTGATCTGTCAAATACTAATGCATGAAAATCCTAACCTCAAAAAAATCACCCGTTACAAGCTGGTACCTAATGGTAATTTGAATTCATATTGAAGAACATAAAAAGGCTTCGGAGAAAAAATGCAGAGATGGAAGAATATGAAAATCAAAAATTATAAGCAGATTGAAAGTGAAGAAGTACTTTGGCTATAAAATTCTAGTTAGTTGTCTAGCTCTGGCTGTGCATTCTATAAAGATTGCATATCGGATATAAGAAACGCCAATTGAATTTCAAAAAAGAGCTTCCAACCCAAACAACAAAATAAAATAAATAAATATTATCTGTCGAAATTTTAGCGGCTTTTGGCACATACTTCTATGCCAATAGTTTTATATCTGGGAAATGGACATAACGGGTGATTTTTTTGAGGTTAGGATTTTCATGCATTAGTATTTGACAGATCACGTGGGATTTCAGACATGGTGTCAAAGAGAAAGATGCTCAGTATGCTTTGACATTTCATCATGAATAGACTTACTAACGAGCAACGCTTGCAAATCATTGAATTTTATTACCAAAATCAGTGTTCGGTTCGAAATGTGTTTCGCAAACCCAATTGCTGCGAACGGCGACGAATCGACATTTCACGGTCTTCAGCAACACTCTCAGAAACAGACGCAATATTCTCTTCTGTACGCACTGTACGCATTCGTGTGGTTGGTTTAATGTCCAATAAAGTAAACTGAGTGCGAAACTTGGTCACAATCGCATTAATTGTTTGCTCACTTGGTCGATTATGTAGACCATAAATCGGACGTAAAGCGAACCGAACACTGATTTTGGTAATAAAATTCAATGATTTGCAAGCGTTGCTCGTTAGTAAGTCTATTCATGATGAAATGTCAAAGCATACTGAGCATCTTTCTCTTTGACACCATGTCTGAAATCCCACGTGATCTGTCAAATACTAATGCATGAAAATCCTAACCTCAAAAAAATCACCCGTTACATATGAATGAAGTTTTTCGACAAACCCTTACGGCTCCATGGCTCTACACGTCATAAATGGTATTAGAGTTTCCTTTGCAATTTCCTGCACGCCTATTTTTCAGAGTAATTTTTTCAAGAAATTTTGCGTTTTTCAATACAACAGATTTGTATCTTTTATCAGAATCGTCTTTCTGTTCCCACTCTAATCTTACTAACGTATTCCACTAACCTATTCATGATACAAGAAAGCTCGCTCCCAATATAGCAAATATTTAAAATTCCTCAGAACGTGTCTATATATGTATTTACTCTCTAAGCCCGTATTTGCTGATACATAGACGACAACACTACTTAAGTAACTCTGTAGCATGTGTGCAAGCCACTCAACTACGAACCAATAAAAAGTAACACCGTTAAAACCACCCGGAAATTAACTTCCATTAGCTGCGGCAACAAACGACTACTGAAACGTGTTGGAGAAAACAAAGAGAATATCGTTTCGCTCCAAAACTGTCTGTTCATAAGCAAACCAAATAAACAAAAAGGTAGGAAGCGAAATAGAATTTTGTACGAAGCAGCTAATAAAAAATTAGCAGCCAAAGCACACAACTCTGACTTGTTTAGTACAGACAGCTGTCGTAATTCGTAAAAAATGTAAGAGCTGATACACTCACCGATGGCTGCATGAATTTTTCAAATGCAGGTGATGTAGGATTGTTTGTGCCTTCAATCTGAAATTCTTACTTTAACAATGGCATTCATTTGTAAGTCCTGGCTTTCAAACTTCAAACTTTAACAAAAATACAGATAGAATTGAATGAATATAAAACTACTGAACTGTGTACAATGTTTTTGATTCTCGCCTATTCTACAGCTTCCGTCATCGTGTTGGTTGCAGTTGGTCTACCACAAAATTACCGGCTTTGTTCTACTGAATTTTTTGTTGGCACCTTTTTTGTCTATATTTTTGCGAACTGCCTTACTTTTTTACTTACTGTCTAACTATGTATTTCTCTAGAGGTTCTTATCTCAAATAACTGGTAAAATGTTGTTGTCATACTGATGAAAATGTAAATTTTTTCGCCCGCTTTCTAATTGCTTTAGTTTTTGTTGCTTGCTGAGTGGAGGAGGTTTGCTTTAAAATTGTGTTGGTCAACCACACAGTTGTTTTTGTTTGTTTTTGTTTTAATTCTATCCTCTTTAGAAATATGAAAGCAATGCAAAAATTACCCACAATTAAAGAAGTAGCAATTGAGTTTCTAGCGGAAAAGCTCATTAAAAGTAACTTGCCTCTATAAATAAACAATAATTTGACCAAAGACCAATGCACAAAATATTTTAATTGTGTAGTATTTTTTTGTTGACGGCCATCTTTACTTGTTTAATAACAAGCATTTTTTTAACACAATGAACGCTCGGCATTTTCGCGGAATTTTTACTAATACTAGACCGATTTAATTTGGCGCCTTTAGATATATGTATGTATGAAGTATGTACAGTAGATATTCGAACACGGTGCAGAAAAGTAATATTTTTGTTGTTTCCATGCTGTGGCCAAACAGTATATCCTCTAACACTCAATTATTTATATATGTACATATGTATTAGTGTTTGAGTTAGCTTGCAACATGTTTCATTGGCAAGTTGATGTACAATATGTACATGTTTGGCGGCTAACCAGGACTTGTTGAAATGCAATTTTTGTTTGTGCCATTGTCCACATTTGTTTTGCCTTACTCATGCTTTAACTCGTACAATTTTGTTTCGATGACAGTTTCTGTCGACAGTTTTTCCACACAGATCCCGAATAAATTATACCCAATGTTATTGTTCAAATTGCATATATGTACATATGTATACCTACACTGAGGGAAAAAATTTTAGAATTAAAAAAACGTGCTAAATTTAAAATAAATGCATGTGAAAGAGCACTAACTCAACTCGTAATAAATTTGAGTATGCACATCCTAATATGTGTCGTTGCATACTTCAGAGATGCTTTTTCGTAACTAAGAAAAAATAAATAAAAAACCTAAAATTTTATATTCCGTCTGATGAGAATTGAACCCGGACCCTCTTGGCAGCAACCAATTGCAGCAAGCAAGGAAATGAGTCTGCCGATGCATTTGCCACTATGCTTTAATCGAGGATAATATCTCACTTACAACCGACACTAATATTTTCTCCACAATCTTCCTAAATCGTAAGAGAAGCAGATATCACACAGTTCCTGTAATGGTCACGAAGCTCGAGAGTTTCAAGCCACGGAAATCACTGAATTTTCTTGTATCACACCTTGTCGTTGTCATCATAGAGCTCGTATTTTCTTTGGTATCAAACAACGGCATAGATTTTGCGTAGAAAAATTCTCTCGAAAGTCCCCAAAGCCCCTTTCTCTTTAATTGACATAATTGCATTTTCTGTGTTTTACACAAGGATTGCTTAAAACATTTTTGTTTGGACTAATGCCTGGCAGCTCACATTTTCATAATGGAGCATATTCTTCCTACGGATTTCTGTTTTTATTCAGAGTTGCCTTGCACCATTCGGCATGGCTGTGTTTTGAACAACCGCCAATTTAAGGGATTTTAAGGGAAACAAATATTTCCGACCGAATAAATTTATCATTACCGCTTTCGGAGAAACAGTTTGTTTCTTTAGAAAAGCTCACTTTACCCTTTGTATTAGAGTAGTTTAATTTTGTAGTTTAGCGGCGCAAATTTCGTAGTAAAAACATTTTATTATAGCATTTAACCTTTCCTAAGGAGTAGCAGACATTTGGCGATTTTTCCAAATGTGTTATTTTTCTAAAATGGTTTCAGCTGCCTGCGTACGTAAATATGTATAAACCATCCCTACAAGACAGCTGAGTATCATATGAGTACTCATATTATCATTACCCCTAATCCAAAAGTGCTTATCAAAGTCCCCATTTTCGTTCAGGCCATGGGAAAAAATTGAGTACTTTCCCCTCAATGTTGTCATCAGAAAGTCCTCAGTACTAATAGTCAAACTACTCATTTATGCCGTACTACAAAAACAAAAGTGTAAATGTGTGAGAATTTTTGCCTAAAGTGCTCAGCAATGTCTTGTAGGGATTTGATTATATTGCAATACATACTAAAAACATATGGATGTATTTAGGTTTATGCATTTGTTGTACATATACATATATGTATGTATGTGCGTTAGGCGAGCATTTTATTCGTAATTTGAGCAGTGAAATGATTCACTTACCTGATTTCGATTCACTCAGCACTTTTAATACAGTCAGTACCTCTGTGCTGATAGCTAATTAGGTCGCATTTTAAATTGAGTGCACCTGTAATGGTCTGGTGTATGTTTTCACCTATTTAGTTTGTTATGCATATAGCCATGGTTTTGGGATTCTAACTTTGATTTGCTTATACAAGAGAAGCTTAAGGGATGCTTATGCAAATTGCTTTTTCCAAAAATTTATTAGTTAATTTACATTAACTGATTTCGGAAACTGAGTTTAAAATTCATTTTAAAAATAGTTTGGTGTTTTTCTCTTATCAATACTGAAATTATACTGAAGTTTTCCCTTTTCTAGTTATTTTTAAACTATTGCCAACTTGAAGACTAACTATCTGCTTTATATTCATTTATAGAAACTTTGCATATACATTCATAGGTGTTAAGATAAGATCTTATCGACTTGGAAATAAGTTTTTGAAAACCTATTCTAAACAGTAGCCATAAATGAATTCACTAGCCGCAGAAGTGTCTTAATAAAATTGAACAATAAGCCTCTTCTGTAGTCAACCGTCATAAAGCCAAAAACAGCTGTGGGACACCGCGGCAAACTCAAATATTGAAATATTTCAAAGATTTCAATCGAAAACCCAACAAACTACATCGGGATCTTAAAGTTGCCACAATCAATGAACCTGAGTCTGCAAGGTCACCATAACCCACTCATAGATGAGGAATTTTTAAGAGAAAGTCAACAAAAGATCTCCTTCGCTGATAATGCGAGCTGATCACAAAGAAAAAATGGTTATACCAATGGGTGCATTTTATGAACGCTGATCAAAAATTACCTTTATAAAGCTGCAACATGACAAGAAAAACTCCGGAATGTTTCCCTATGACCAATATTATCTGATAATTTTTTAACCGAAATACATATTCTAATATATATTTTTTCTCAACTAAAAGAAATAATAAGTACATTAATTAAAGACATAAATATTTTTGAAATTACAATGGTGCAACATAGAGCAAACGGCCCTTAATGAAGCTTTAAATATTAAAGTAGCTTCATATATGTACATATGTAATGAATTAATGCAAAATTACATTGCAAGCTTTGTTTTTTTTGATGAGTGCCGTACAATATGCATTACAACTTCACCACACGGCAAAGAAGTAAAAAGCAAATGAAATAACCAAACATCCGCCTTTGAGGCGCTTATGCCCCGAAAGTAACTGGATAAAGAATTATAATGCGTCATATTAATCTCGGTAAAATAAACTACATTACGGTTAATAAAAATGCAATCAACCGATCAGTTCTGAGAACTACCAACGGATACTTTGATGCGATGAGCCAAGCGCATTTACACTCAACCAATGCACTTTATTACGTTAATATTCTTATGCGTGTGTGTGTATGTGTGTGTGTATGAGTAAGCAGTCGCAATTGCATCACGAAGTTGACCAAAACGTTTTCTCCACTTTCTGTAAAATTTGGGTAATTGGAAAATTTGCTGAAAAGTGCAGAAGAAGGTTGGGAGAAAAATGCATTTGCTGTATGACGGTATGCGTGTATGTGTGTTCGTGCGTGAAATTTAAAATTACGAATACAAACCAAAAAAAAAATTAACAGCCGAGCAGAACTTACATATGTACGTAATGCGGAAATGGAAAAGGGGAAAAGGCGAAGGAAAACTACTTACCAATGAGCGCAGGTAAGAGAAGGAAGCCACCGGACAAGCTTACGTTCTAGTCTATTATTAATCGGATAGAAAAATTGTCAAAGGCCCATTTGCCGAAAATGTCGATTCAAGAATTTAATTAATTTTTAGCAATTTATTTGTTTGAAAATAATTTTATCGTATCAAAAAGAAAGAATTTTCAACTTTAAAAAGTTAAGAACATATTTTATCGCACTAAAATTTTCGCTAATTCAAAAAAAAAAAAATTCACTGTCCAGTAAAAATAGTACGAGGTGTTTATTTTAAATTATTAAAATCTGTTTGCATTTCAATTCACTACAAGAATAAAAATTACACAGCAAAAATTAATTTACACATTTTCTTGTAAATTTAATATCAGATCTGCATAATTATACGCCCAATCGTTGTAAGGACAAAGTTTTGCGAACAAAAAGTTTCCTAACACACATGCAACATTAGGGTGCCACACAAAAAAGTTGGCGCTTCGCCAAGCGAGTGCTAAACTTGGACTAAAAGTTGTGGTTCGTTTAAAATATTTCCATTTCCATATTTTATTCGCGAGGTAGACCTCGTTAAAAATATCTCTAAAAATAAAGTTTTTTGTGTGTCAAGGCAGTCTTTTCAGCTGTCAAACTTTTTGTGAATTAGTTCGAAATAATGAAATTTTTGTGCAACTGTAGGCAATTTTTTAATGCATTTATTATGAAAACTTGTATAACTGGTCCATCGCTCTATCGAATTTCACATCTGTGGTGTTTTTGAAATGATTTATTCTTCCAGTATTAATATCATTGAAAAAGGTATTCATTTACATCCGTCAATTTTTCAGTAAAAATATCACAAAACTATTATAGAAACCTCTTTCCTTCGTATTTAATTTTTGAGATAGACTATTTTGGCAGGAGTTATGAAGGTGACCAGATTTTATAATTCGTTTGGAAAGCAGAAACGCTTTTCCCGTGTAAAGCGTGAGACACTTTAATGTAGATCGAGAAGTATATTTGCTTAAATAAGTGCATGTCAGAGCACTGCACGGATACGTTACGCGTCGTGCGATTACACAGCTTAATATAATTTTGACAACTGCATGCGGCACAACCAGTGAATCTGACCTTCAAATTACTTAGCTGGCTCTAGTTTTGGAGATATTTGGTATTTTAAGTGTTAAAAAAGGATTTTCGGGAATGAAAGCTAATATATTAGACTTTTAGCTTTGATGGTAAAGAAATAAACAATTTTATTTATTTTATCAAATTCATTTCAATTAGTAACTACTAGTTGTTTTTTGGGAGCTAAGTTTACCTGTAATTTGAGATATTGTGTTCCTTTTGACCATACACTCGAATATTCGAACACAAATAAATTCCATCTTTTATTGTATCTGGGCACGTGTTTATATTTGCATTGATAAAATTGGAAATTTACGTTAAAATGCTTATTAGCACTAATACTATTCTTTCTGCTTTTCGGGATAAGAGGACGACATTTATTTTTTTGTATGCTGTTCAAAAGATTCTACATTGCATCATTATTGTCCTACGGAAAAAATGTTATAGTAATCAGCTCTCAAAAGCTCGGTCGCAAATTTTTGTGGCTAGTGTTATGCTTCGTAGGGCAAACTTCAAAACCAATACTGCCCATAGAAAAATATAACGATGTTTCTCCTTAGAATAAAAACTGTCGTAATGTTGTTTTTTTTTACGTATTTCAAAGCTTGACGACTTTTCTGAAAGTTTAGTATCTGTTCAAAAACGTAAAATTCTACTATATTTTTTCGAGTTGTATATTTTCTAGTGAGCCAATCTTTACCATGTTTTAGGCACCTCATAATTACCGTCGGAGATCTCTATTAACCAAACTAAGACGTTGTCCCGGAATTCTTCCGCAATTACGAATTACTAGCATGCTATTTTTTATGCAACCTTGCAGACCTCTTTTGCATAGATTTCGTATGCAACATTAAAGTGCTTACAATTTGAAATTCCAACAATGACTGTCCATGATGTTACAGTTTTAATACGCATAAAATCGCTTAGTGGCAGTTAAATACCAAATTAGTGCGAATTAAAAAAAAACAATTCTGTGCCAAAAATAGCAACTAAATCAGTGGAATGATTTTTTATAAGGACATTTGTATGTATGACTGTACGCATATGTATTTGCTTGAACCGTTTTAATATTTAATTTCTATTTATTGCCCTAAACCTAATGTCGATGTGAGTTGATGGTGCAAAAGCTTTTTTGTTTGAGCAGCTAAATTGGTATATAGTATATCTTTAACAAATTTTATAAATTTACTAAAATACATATATTTATTCTCAATTGAAAACTCACAAACTAATAATATGAGGCAATAAAATCAATTTCACAAAATTCAATTTTAAGAAACATATCAACGTTTTTTTCGAAATTTGTTATCCATTCATTGAAAATAAATTATTGTCACTTGATTGCCTTCATTCGCCTGCAACAAGAAATGCGTATAAAAAGCCGCAAGCTAAAATTTTGTGCAAGTAATTTATATCCAATGTTGATTTTCTTTGCAGTTTGATTTAGCGCCGAATTATAAGTTACAAATCAGTCCAGTGCAGACACATACACGCTTAAAGTAGAGTGGCTGAACTAAATTTTGTCATGATCCCTAACATCAATTTTGCCTTTATTAAATTTTCTATTAAATCCAAAAAACAGAGATGGCTTGGAGTGTTCCACAACATGCAGTAAATTGAAATTGCTTGAAAAATTAATAAACAACAGAGAGCAAATCTATTTAATTTTAGTCTTCAAAGGAATGAATGCGAGCTGAACATAGCCAAAGACTGGCAGGTATTTAGCTTTAACAATGGACCGTATGCATAAAATATAAGCAAATGCGCTTTCTTAAAGTTTCACCCCTTTCACTCGATTCATTCAAATGGACTGACCAAGTACCCACATAAGCTTTACTTAAAGAGAAAAACTGGTTAGTATTTGCTGTAGAGGATGATCATCAAATTGAAATCTTTTCACGGCTTTAAAAGCAGGCAAGCTGTGGCAAAAAAAATAGAACTTTCTTGTTGTAATGTATCGCTTTCTACATGGCTGAGAAGAGTCCTGGACTAAACACTTTCGATTTCCTTTACGCTTCACTAACTATAACAAAAGTCATTCTGTAGGCATTCGTCTCCATAAAGCAGTGGCTCGTGAAAAATCCGACAACATGTCGAAGTAGGTGTCGCTCCAGCCGGAAAGGTGGGAGAGATCGTTGCTTATCTAATTTAGCCCAGACCTGTTGCAATATCTTTCATGTAGAGTTACTTATAGCAGATAATGAGGCCCCCTTCCTCGTAATTTTTTCATCTGCCATTCAGTTAATCAAATAATATCAAATGCTTGGTGTGTGTCCTTCTCTGCTAATTTAGAGTATACCCTCACTCTATGGCTATCGTTTATGTGGATTTATCTCACCAAGGCTTTCTATAGCTTCTTGACTATCAAAGAACATAAATACTACATGAGGGTTGAGAAAAGAATCGATCAGGATATATTTAGGTCAAAGGCTGGGTTCTTTTCCCAATCGCTCTTAGAGGGGAACTCTGTTTGGAAATACCCACCAGAACTCAGTTCATACTACCGTAATGCCACAAAATAACATTAAACTTTTGCCAAGTAAGTATTTTGATTATTGCAGTAGAACTATTTTAAAATAATTCTATCACTGAAAAATTAAAAATGCGACCCATATTTTCGGTCAAAAAAACAATTGAAATTGTCTTGCGAAAATTCTTTAGACTCAGGGGTGTACATTGGCTACCTTAAATTTTCTGGAGGTTTCCTATATAAATGCACCTGCAAAAGGTTAAGCAAGGTCTCTCAGGCTCTTGTCGGCGTTGAGGACAGAACCCTTGTGAGCATCACCACCTCTCTCAACCTTAGTTATATTAATCCTTATTGTAGTCTTTAGTAGAACAAACGAGTCATTAAATATGTCTAACGTTTAGGTGGCCGCCCATACGAATATTCATTGTAAGGAGGAAGCTGATGTACTGGAAGAAACTAAAGCCTTTTTATGGACACGAAGCAAATTATAATTCAGAGGAATGAATTAGATGTTTAAGACAGTGTAGTCCTCTGAAACAAATCTGGCTAAAATTTGGCAAGTTGGAAATGGGGAAAACACTTTTTTTTAGATTGAAAGCTACGGGTATCATAATAGTAAATTTTGCTGAAGAAGTAAGATGTTGAGTGTAGCAAGAAAATAAAAAGTTCTCCACTACCGCTGCGTATAACTAGCTTTGAGCCCATGGTAGATACTATGTAGGCTTGATACTCCCAGCTTTTAAAGGCGGCCTATAAACCCTCGATTGCCAAATGGTTTGAAGACAATCTCCGTTCATGACTTTAGAAAAAGGCAGAGATTCCAGAAAAACGTACCAAAATAGTGCCTCAGGCGTTAGTTGGTCCAAAAGCAGAGCCGGAGCGACATTACTGCCAACTAACCACTTGTGTGTGTAAACGATGGAGTAAGTTGAACACATTTGAAGCAACCAAGCCCGATTGGTAAGGCAACATGATTACTCATACGCCGATGGTTCCGAAGCCCAGCAGTTAGATGGCATATTTTAATATCACATAAATGTTCATAGCTGTAAGTCTTTGTGTATGTATGGATGTGCGAAATATGAATGTACAAATATGGTAGGCGGCTAAAGCACACGAGCACACATTTACTTAATTTACGCAGGCGGTATGTTCAAAAAATGTAAACACTTTGTGGGAGAGACTTTCTATTTCGGTAAGCTTTGATCTATTTTTGTGAACGTCTGAGTCATTTGAGCTTTGTTTGTTTTAAATTAGGTTGTTCTAACTTATATTCATTTATTTACTTAATTATATTTAAAGTTGTCGAATTTTGTGTTCTCTTCATTGTAGCTAAGTACGCGCCGTAACTAAATTTTAGCGAAGTGGCGATGAAATTTGAAAGCAATTCGTTGTAGGCTTTCACTTTCTCTTTGTTGCTTAAAATATGTAAAAGTAAAAAAAAATATAAAGTAAAAAACTAGTACCAAACAACTGTTTTTTTTGCAAACTAGGTAGCACCAATTTTTGTTTTGTTACTCAACAAAACACTTAATTTTATTAAAATTACTTTACATTTTTTCAACATGAGCATTTGCCCCAACACACATAGTAACTGCCGTGTGCCATACAAATGCATAAAAATTGGTGTCAGTTTTTTACAATCACCATATTTATATCAGCCCAGAAAAGTTACAAACTATTCTCCTCCAATGTTGGCTTACGCGCAGATGTGACATGAAAACGTCAACAGTGGTGGCGAGAAGAGTTTCATTTAGCAAAGTGTTAACATCAACTTCATTTGTTGGTATAAGTTGGGGCTGCCAACAGCTAAGCCAGCAGACGCCACTGCAGCATCAATGCCTAGCTACGAGCTGCAAGTCTTGCGTTCATGTGTATGCACAACTCACATCTCACTTGTCACTCATACGCCACGTAGTACTACAGCTAGCCAGTTAGCATATTCAGCTTTGCATACTTATGTGTTCAGATGAATATCCACAGTATGATATTTGTATATATAAATATACATACATACATATGTACGTACATAGGTAAAAGTTTGTTTGGTAGGCTAGAGAAGTACTTAGAGTAAGTGTCGTACTGATAAGCTCCATCAACACTGACATACTGAATGCAGCGCAAGTGAATAACTTAGACTTAAACTTACTACCTACCTACATATCTGTGTCTATATTTGCCATGCATTTTGGCTTAGTCACATACAAATGCACTTTTTCATGGATTTTTTCCTCTCGTAAGCCTCTTTACATATTTTTGAATTTTCACTTTTATGCAGAATGCGCTGTGAAAGGACTTGCCAAAATATGACATTGTCCTATTAACGAAAATAAGAGTGCTGTAAATGTGAATTATATTTTACGAGTAGAAAGCTTTTATTTTATCTTTCCATTTTTGTTAGATTGAGGCCTATGATACATGTCTGTGGTTAGCTGACATTAATGACGTCGCATTCTTAGATAACTCAGCAAAGACTTTGCTCGATTTTCTCTTCACATATTCTTATTCTTTTATATGCCTATCGCTAGAATGCATATGAAAGTATACTTCAAATACCTGCCCATGTTTTTTGCTTGCAAAAGCTTTCAGTCAAATATACATGCATATGCATTTTGAAAAATTTAAAAATGTGTTAGTATATTCTTTTATTTCATTTCATATTTTTACTATACATATGTATTAGGGATGTTAATTTTTTGACTTTTTCCGATGCCGCGATTTTCGTGATGGCGTTTTCACAATCCTGGGATACCGGGATTCAGATAATCATTACTTTTCAAAAACTTGAATCGAAAAAATTGCTTCTATATTGTTTGAGAAGCTCTCTTACCATGAAATAAATAATAATAAATGGGGTTGAAACCTACTTTTTATTTAAACTGGCGTTTTTTATTTTTTCTCTCCGACCGCCGGATTTATTTTGAAGGGCTTTGTTATTGAAAAGATGTGATTAATTCCAAAAATTGTTAAAAAAATCAATGCAATGTAGAATGAAAATATGGGTAACAAATGCAATAGGAAATTTCTTTAGAATTTAAAAAATTTAAATTTTTTGGACAAGGACGAATAGGTAATTTTTAAGCTGTCAAAGTTAGAAGAACGAAACTGGAGGACGTTATCGAGTTTATATAAGCCCTTAATATATAATTGTTTCAAAAAAAAATATTATGAAATTTCAAGGATACAATTTGAAAATGACATTTTCAAAACTTACCAGCCCTTCTGCACCAGAAACTTGAATCTGTTTAAATTCTACAGGATTTCCTCATTCATTTAATACCCATACTTCTTCTCTAACACATTTGTTTCAATTTTTTAATTAATTTTTAAATTACTGACGTCAGAGTGAAAAACTAAAAACGCATTTTTATTATATTTGGCCAATGGTTTCGCGAATATATTGATTTTTGTGTTTAAGATTTACTATCGAGTGGTGTTATATGTATAATGAGCTAGACATTTATAAAAAAAATATTAATTATTAAATGAAAAAAGAATTATAGCCAATACTGGTCAAGAAATGGAATTTCTATTATTGCCATCAGTGCAAATTACAAATCCCGAAAATCCCGGGACTACTTGCCAAGAATCCCAGGATTTTCAAGACCTTAAAAACTCCGGGATCCCGGGATTAATATTCCTAATATGTATGTATCTAAAATTTTAAATTTGCTAAGTAGTAAAGTAAAAAAAGCTATCCTTTCAGAACATTAACACGATTATTGAAGAAAAATAAGTTTTGGAAATTTTTTATTATGAGAAATTAAAAAAAAAAAATTTAAAATTAAGTCCGAAAATTTTTATCAATAAATCAAAATAGTGCCCCTAAAATTCCTGAAAATCCGGAGAAAATTTTGAAATTGCTGAATGGTGTAAATATTTATATACTCTATTTTATGATTTTGGGGAAAAGTTGAATTTTCTTGAAAAATGTCAGAATGGTGACCGACTTGATAGAGATGTTGCAAAATGTTGGTGGCAAAAAAGTTCTGAAACAAATACAACATACTCAGAATAAAAACGCTGATGATATTTACATTTGTACGTGTGGGAGTATGTACATACACATGCACATTGTAATGAAGTGCATATGAAAAACAATAAACACTAGCAAATAACGCAAATAGTTATACTTATACGAATGTAGTGACTATGAAATAAGGAATACAACCAAGTGACAGAGGAGATAGAATGCAAACGGGTATGAGACGGAAGTGAAGGCAAACCAGCGGAAACGGAAATTGCAGTTCTTGCAGGAAACTGTTACAAAATGCAATTTTTATGGAAAAATGTTTCGCATTCAAACTTGCGCATACGACTACGCAGTTGATAGTTGAATTGGCAAAAAAAAAAAAAACGCTTGTGGCGTTGATAGGGAAGATACACACACACACAAGTTACGCAGGTATATGTATGTATGGATGTGTCTGGATTGTTTGTATACTAAATACAAATATGTATGTATGTGTATGTATTTCTTTACTTTTCCAATTTGTATACTTTGTATGTATCCAATTGCAGTTTGAAACTTTCTTTGGTTACCAAAAACCGCCAGCTTACCCATATTGCTTAACTTGTTTGCTTTGCTCCACTGTTTAGTCTAATTGAGCGGAAATGCTTGAAGTGTGGTAAATGTGGTTATATAACCTCAACTGTCCAACTTTTGGCAGTTTTCTGCAATTGCCTTTGTTTTCAAAAATTTGTGCAACTGAGTTGTAAAGACATCAACACACTTTTATCTATGTGTTTGTGTGCTGTTTGTCACACTAAAGATAAATGTTTAGATTGGATATCTGGCCACATTGCTATACTTACATATCTGTATGTTTGTACGTTTGAAGGTTCATAAAGCTTTGCCTAAAAGCAGTAAAGCAACAAAATCTTAAACATTTTGAAATATTTGTTGGTCGCTGTGACCAGATTTGTTGTTTACATACAATTTTGAAAGCCTTAATAGCTACGGCGTTGTGTTGGTAGCCTTCAATGGACAATGATTGATGTTCGATTTGCAGAAATTAAATTTGATAAAAGGACTCACGATTTTGAAATCAATGAGACGTTTGACAAGAATCCTGCATCTTCGAGAGTTGAGACATTTTACGCTGAAATTCAATTTGGCGTAAAAAAACTTACTCTCTAAAGCCAGCCAAGCTATCAGGACATCTATTAATAATTCGATAATTTTGTATGTAGTAGTCAGCCTCCCCAGCTTACAAAATATTGTACTAATGTGAAACGGCAACGTGCAAAAAACTATAAAAAAAGTTCTCGGCAGAGGGCAGGCCCTTTCCATTTTGTATTTTTCAAAGTGCTGCGAACTTTTATTACCTCGGCAATTTGAACAATAAGGGTAGCTGATACTTTGAAACAAAACTGGCATCAAAATTTAATATACCCACAGAAGTTTCTAAACTCTCTAACAGTCAAGCGAAAGAAAAAAGCAAAAAAAAAAAACATTGTGAAAGAGATAAAAATTCGAAAGTAACAACAAAAATAAAAACAATTGCTTAGTGTGTGAGGAGTAGCGCACCCATCATCGTCGGTTGATACTCGCAGTTGCAACTTAGGTAAAAGCGTGAAGAGATTTCATTAAAAGATTCCTTTCACGTTTGTTAAACGCTGTGCTCTGCGGTTGCTTTCGTTTATTTATATTTTTTCCCCGCCAAATTCATGGAATATACACAACGTGTTGTTGTTGTTTACGCCTTAATCAATGCTTGTCTATGAATGTGTAGACCGCCGCTGTGCGCTGTTTTTACAAGCGAGTTCCCAGCAAAATTAAATTTGTTTTCTCCGTTCGGTGTTGTGCTTTATGAAATCCTTAAGCTTAAAATTGAAATACTCTTTTACGTTTTTTGTGTATAGCAGGGAGTTTTCTTTAAATATTGGCTAATCACTTAAAGGGCGCTTATTCGTAGCTGCTGATTGCATAATTAAAACGTTACTGTTAAATATATGGTTGTACATTAGATCGTAGCCGAAAAAAAGTTCGGCATCAAAAAAATGTTTTTTGGCCGAACTTAGAGGTCGCCTTTCTACACTTTTTTGTTATATCTTTGGCATTTACAGTGCGGTCTTAAGGTAGGATAAAAGGATGTTCACGTCTCGAGGAGGCAGTTTTTTTTTTGTTTTAAGATTCGTTCTAATACCTACCCACCAGATGTCAGTGCTCACCACCATAATTAATACTCACCACAAATTATTCAACATTTTCTAAGGAAGTAGTATTTTGATAATTCTAGTAGAACTATTTTTATTAAAAAAAAATATTATTGCCAAATTTAGGTGTAATCAAAAATTTAAAACCGCTTTTTTTTTATATTGGCTAGGAAAAATTCTTTTGACTCAGGCGTGTATGGTGAACTTTTTTTTTTTTGTTTGCATGTAAGGTGGTCTGGTCTCGGGTACATATATCCCCTCTTGGTTTGAAGCCAATCAAAAGCTCTGTAGAACCGAACTTATATTTAGGAAACCTAGCAAAAGTATTGAAATTATATAATCTGGTTGTAGAAATGATACACATATACATATTTATTTCACCTAACGGCAAATCTAACATTTTAATAGTAGCATAAAATGAAGTGCACTTAAGTTTTTTCAACTTTCCCTTACTAGGTGCAGAATTTTTACATACATACATATGCTAATTCATACGAACAAAAAAAAGTCACAAAAAAATGCTGTAAGTCACACAAAAAATGCTGCACATTAGCACCACCATTATTATTATAAACTTTTATTTTGTTCGCCACAAGGTTGAGCAGGTAAAAAGTAAGCGTTACAAAAAATTACGCTTTAAAATTGTTTTAAAAAAGCGTGCCAAGTATGTATACCCATTTGAGGGTCATACACAAGCGCACATAAGCATACACTTACCTTCACATAAAGATATCCTACGTAAATATAACCGTATCTATGTACATAGTAAAAAAACTTTGTGCACTTCTTTGTACTTTGTATTTGGCATTGTTATTTTCGCAGTTTGCTGGAAAGTGCTCGAGGTACCACGAAATATCCTTGCGAGCCCTTAAAAGCAACAGCGTAAGTTGAGCTGTTGGTTAGCGTTGCGCTGGACGTTACAATTTGTTGTATACAGACAGACATTGTACATATCTAAAGAGCTACGTAACTACATATATATAATTTTATACCTTTAAGCTTGCATACGTATGTGTTGCATTTACATATGTATGTAGGTAAATAAACGGTCGGCCCAGTGCTGGTTTATTTTAAAGAAGAACTGCAATATAAAATATATTAGAGAACTTAGGTTATTCCAGTTTAAAAAGGAAGACATAACAATTTTGAACAAATTTGAACAATTTTGATTTCCAAGAAAGGCTCTCCATAACATTGCGATACAAAATTGAGGTTCATGTCTCCGTCTTTGATAAAACCAAAAGGAAATAAAAGCTTACACCTTCCAAAACCACAGTTTTTTTTAAAGATAAGTAAGAAACCCATTTTGTTATAGAAAATATTAATTTTTAATTAACGAAGCCTTTTTCCTATAAATATGTTATTATTTCTCATAAAATATTTCACATAAACACTTTCCTCACGATAATGCTATCTTTCTTTATCAAAAAAAAGTGTAATGATCTTTGTCACATCATCTAGCATTACCTTTATAATGAAACAAGCATAAATAATGGATCATTCAGCCTTAAAAGGGTAAACATAAAATTTTTCTATGAAGATCCATAAAAAATAGCAAAAATTGTACCACAGCGTCATCTAGCGTAGACTTTAGGTAAAAATAAACTTCAAAAATAAATTCCCCGAGCCAAAAACAGTAAAGGCCCATCTACATACAACTTTGGCGCTGTGTTGACGTTAGCGTAGCTTCGACAGCTGCGCGAGTAACGCCAGTGCTTGCTATAATGAACGCTGACAGCAAATACTTTGTCCACTAAATTAACATACGAGTGACGGATGTATTAATATTTAATATCAAAAATTTGCTTTAAAAATGATATTTCTTGCCTGCATTTGATTAAAAACGAAAAACATTTCACAAAATTTTAATTATTTGCAACAGCTGACGAACTACGCACGCCAAAAGTTGAGAGTTGGCCATCTTTCTGGGTTGTGTTGGCGTTAGTGTTGCCAAATTTTGGATATGTGGAAGGCTGCATTTGAATTCATGTGTTCATAGTCAGCTGTGGAAGCGACGCCAACGTCAAGGCAACGCCAGCGCAAGGCCAAATATGGCAACGAAAGGATTGTTACAATGCGGAGCCCCATCCAAGGAATATACGGCAGAGTCCTTAAGAAGGTGGGAGGACTCTCAAGTTACAACCCACTATCCCATGTCGAAAGTCAAATGGCAATCCAAGAGATTTGAGTCTCTCTCTCTCTCTCTCGTAGAGTCATTGAATAACTGTTTACCCTTAGTCGGCAGAATATAGCAACTCTATGTGGATAACTGACAGTACACTGAAAGCTAAGGTATCGTAAGCCTGTAATATTAGAAGATGTGTAATATGCAACTCTGTGAAATAAAGAATGATGGCCGGCAAGCTTTAGGTTCCGATAGAGCCAGAACGCAGACGGTCGTGTTTATTTTTGAAAAAATACATATCCTTCGATATCAGTAAAATTCTCGCGTTATAAATCAAGTTCAAACACCTTTGTATGGAACTTTTTGATGGGATAATCACGAGCGCAAGGTTGGAGTGACTTTTTGAAAGTTAGCTCAATAGATCAACTAGATCGCAGCGCTAGTAGGCTCCAATAACAAACTTATCACCAAGAAATGTATTTCTAAATAGGTACATCAAAGATTTATTTTATTCCTAAATCACCTTCTTTACAAATAATTATGCAACGAAAATACCTTATATGTAAATAAAAAAGTTATGAAAAAAACTTGATTTTGACTGTTTCAGTGCGTGGCTCGGACGAAAATTTTACCTTCAAAATTTGGTGGGATAGTTTCAACCTTTTTACTTTCGTACAAAGGCCGATGCGGTCTAATGCGCCATAGAAAGGAAGTGGACATTATCACCGCCATAGTCTTGCCATGGTGAGAGCTAGAAGACATTCCTTTCAATATTCCGTGTTGCCTGTCGGCCAAAGTACTTATCCAGTATTTCGTGCAGTTTATAAAATAATTTGTAGACAATTTTCGTTCGATCTATTTGCAAATCTTACGTTTGGAAATCTTTTCTTGCAAATATTCAAAATTTTTTTGCGAATCGAACGGATATTGCATCTATACGGACCACCCTTTATGTGCATTGTGGACTTTAAACTCGCTTAATGTACATGTCGCATAGTCGGCGATGCGTTTTTTATGCTACCACTTTTTTACCGTACCTTAAAATTTCACTGCACCTCAGTGTGCATGAGTCATACTATACAACATACATACATATTAGAGGGCTGCATGAATTCATTCAAAACGGCTTATGAATTATTCATACACAAAGCAAATGGATGATTTTGGCATCAAATTTGTTTGATGTGAGTGAATATCTGTTCTGATACACATATGTGTCGGCATAACAATATTCAAACAAAGTGAAAATATATAGAATAGGAATAAATGACAATTTTTTGTTTGAATGAATATCCAAAAATATTTTCCCTTTGTATATATGCATAAAAACGCTCCTATTACAATACAAACAGACTTGTTTGTAGAAAAAAACTATAACCGAAATGAGTTTGAATGATTTGAACGTTTTCCATTCATCCATACACATTCTTCCATTTGAAGGTAGAAAATTTAGAACAAAATATATATTCATAACTTACAAAATTCCAAATGCTGAGTGTATTTTTATGTGAAGTAAAATATTCAAATTTACTGTACTTTGTGTGGCTGGAAGTTTGAATGAAGCCATGCAGCCCTCTAATACATATGCATGTATGACATACTTTGAATTTGAATACAAATTTTGCTGTGCTATGAAATATACGCACACATTTTTACAATATTTACCTATATACAAGTACATCTATGTGCATACGCATCGCATGGATTTGTGAAAGTACGAACGAGTAACATTTTCCGTTTTTTTTTTAAAAAATGGAGCAAATATTAAAATTTTGTTTGCCAACTTATCCGATGAAAACTTTCCAACAACAATTAAATAAGCTAACTGAATAATTAAGAAGATTAAAAATTGTTTTAGGTAAATCATTTCCTCGCCTTTGCACTTTTTGTGTGGTTGGTAGAATTGAAAAATTTAATAAAATGATTTATTTAAATTGAACAAGTAAGAAAGTCTAAGTTCGGGCGGAGCCGAACATTAAATACCCGGCGCAAGTATTAAATATGTTTTTTCACCTTTCCGAAACCTTCCGCTAGATGGTAAGCCGGGGTGTATCAATTTTGAGTAAATTAGCGTCCTTCAATTTCGAAATATTGAAGTTTCAAGCATTTCTGAAATTTACCGTTATATGAGAAGCGGCCGTTATTTTAGTCCGATTTCAATAATTTTCAACGTTTTGCTTATATGTGGCAAGCACAATAACCACACCGAGTTTGGTACAAATT